>NW_011494735.1:5890304-5890876 GCF_000754665.1 Bison bison bison | reverse complement strand
TCCTTTTTCTCCACCAGGTCGCCTGTGTCTCCTCCCTAACCCCTCTCTACTCTACCCAACTCTGTGAATTTCTGTGTGTTCCAGACGGTGGAGAACACTTAGGGAACTGATTACTTGCTGGATCTGTCTCCTTCCTTTTCATTTCCCCCTTTTATCCTCCTGGCCACCTCTGTCTCCTTCCTCCTCCTTCTCTTCTCTGTATAACTCCGTGAACATCTCTGAGCGGCCAGTTGTGGAGTGCACATAAGGAAGTGATTACTGGCTAGCCCACTCTCTCCTCTATTGATTCTACCTCATCTCATTCAGGTCACCTCTAACTCCCTCCTCCCTCTTCCCTTCTTCATGTAACGCTGTGAACCTCTCTGGGTGACCCTCACGGTAGAGAAACTTCATCTTTAATGTAGATGTTTTAACAATGGTGCTGTATAGAAGGAGAAGTCAAAACTACTGTAAAAATAAGACCGATAACTGGAAGCAGGAGGCTTAAGTCCAAACCCTGACTACAGGGAACTCCTGACTCCAAGGAACATTAATTGACAGGAGCTCCTCAAACACCTCCATACATACACTGA
>NW_011494735.1:5887933-5889915 GCF_000754665.1 Bison bison bison | reverse complement strand
GAGGAGATAATAGCTGAAAACTTCCCTAAAATGGGGAAGGAAATAATCACCCAAGTCCAAGAAACCCAGAGAGTTCCAAACAGGATAAACCCAAGGCGAAACACCCCAAGACACATATTAATCAAATTAACAAAGATCAAACACAAAGAACAAATATTAAAAGCAGCAAGGGAAAAACAACAAATAACACACAAGGGAATTCCCATAAGGATAACAGCTGATCTTTCAATAGAAACTCTTCAAGCCAGGAGGGAATGGCAAGACATACTTAAAGTGATGAAAGAAAATAACCTACAGCCCAGATTATTGTACCCAGCAAGGATCTCATTCAAATATGAAGGAGAAATCAAAAGCTTCTCAGACAAGCAAAAGCTGAGAGAATTCAGCACCACCAAACCAGCTCTCCAACAAATACTAAAGGATAGTCTCTAGACAGGAAACACAAAAACGGTGTATAAATTCGAACCCCGAACAATAAAGTAAATGGCAACGGGATCATACTTATCAGTAATTACCTTAAACGTAAATGGGTTGAATGCCCCAACCAAAAGACAAAGACTGGCTGAATGGATACAAAAACAAGACCCCTACCTATGCTGTCTACAAGAGACCCACCTCAAAACAGGGGACACATACAGACTGAAAGTGAAAGGCTGGAAAAAGATTTTCCATGCAAATAGGGACCAAAAGAAAGCAGGAGTAGCAATACTCATATCGGATAAAATAGACTTTAAAACAAAGGCTGTGAAAAGAGACAGAGATGGTCACTACATAATGATCAAAGGATCAATCCAAGAAGAAGATATAACAATTATAAATATATATGTACCCAACATGGGAGCACCGCAATATGTTAGACAAATGCTAACAAGTATGAAAGGAGAAATTAACAATAACACAATAATAGTGGGAGACTTTAATACCCCACTCACACCTATGGATAGATCAACTAAACAGAAAACTAACAAGGAAACACAAACTTTAAACAATACAATAGACCAGTTAGACCTAATTGATATCTATAGGACATTTCATCCCAAAACAATGAATTTCACCTTTTTCTCAAGCGCACATGGAACCTTCTCCAGGATAGATCACATCCTGGGCCATAAATCTAGCCTTGGTATATTCAAAAAAATAGAAATCATTCCAAGCATCTTTTCTGACTACAATGCAGTAAGATTAGATCTCAATTACAGGAGAAAAACTATTAAAAATTCCAACATATGGAGCCTGAACAACATGCTGCTGAATAACCAACAAATCACAGAAGAAATCAAAAAAGAAATCAAAATTTGCATAGAAATGAATGAAAATGAAAACACAACAACCCAAAACCTGTGGGACACTGTAAAAGCAGTCCTAAGGGGAAAGTTCATAGCAATACAGGCATACCTCAAGAAACAAGAAAAAAGTCAAATAAATAACCTAACTCTACACCTAAAGCAACGAGAAAAGGAAGAAATGAAGAACCCCAGGGTTAGTAGAAGGAAAGAAATCTTAAAAATTAGGGCAGAAATAAATGCAAAAGAAACAAAAGAGACCATAGCAAAAATCAACAAAGCCAAAGGCTGGTTCTTTGAAAGGATAAATAAAATTGACAAATTAGCCAGACTCATCAAGAAACAAAGGGAGAAAAATCAAATCAATAAAATTAGAAATGAAAATGGAGAGATCACAACAGACAACACAGAAATACAAAGGATCATAAGAGCCTACTATCAACAATCATATGCCAATAAAATGGACAACGTGGAAGAAATGGACAAATTCTTAGAAAAGTACAACTTTCCAAAACTGGACCAAGAAGAAATAGAAAATCTTAACAGACCCATCACAAGCATGGAAATTGAAACTGCAATCAAAAATCTTCCAGCAAACAAAAGCCCAGGTCCAGATGGCTTCACAGCTGAATTCTACCAAAAATTTAGAGAAGAACTAACACCTATCCTACTCAAACTCTTCCAGAA
This sequence comes from Bison bison bison, assembly GCF_000754665.1. Classification (NCBI taxonomy): domain Eukaryota; kingdom Metazoa; phylum Chordata; class Mammalia; order Artiodactyla; family Bovidae; genus Bison; species Bison bison. The sequence continues at coordinate 5,887,945 of NW_011494735.1, read as the reverse complement.
AATTGCAGATGT
>NW_011494735.1:5886617-5887833 GCF_000754665.1 Bison bison bison | reverse complement strand
ATGTAATACACCACATTAACAAACTGGAAAATAAAAACCATATGATTATCTCAATAGATGCAGAGAAAGCCTTTGACAAAATTCAACATCCATTTATGATAAAAACTCTCCAGAAAGCAGGAATAGAAGGAACATACCTCAACATAATAAAAGCTATATATGACAAACCCACAGCAAACATTATCCTCAATGGTGAAAATTTGAAAGCATTCCCTCTAAAGTCGGGAACAAGACAAGGGTGCCCACTTTCACCATTACTATTCAACATAGTATTGAAGTTTTGGCCACAGCAATCAGAGCAGAAAAAGAAATAAAAGGAATCCAAATTGGAAAAGAAGAAGTAAAACTCTCACTATTTGCAGATGATATGATCCTCTACATAGAAAACCCTAACGACTCCACCAGAAAATTACTAGAGCTAATCAATGATTATAGTAAAGTTGCAGGATATAAAATCAACACACAGAAATCCCTTGCATTCCTATACACTAATAATGAGAAAACAGAAAGAGAAATTAAGGAAACAATTCCATTCACCACTGCAATGGAAAGAATAAAATACTTAGGAATATATCTACCTAGAGAAACTAAAGACCTATACATAGGTCTTTAGTAACTATAAAACTATAAAACACTGGTGAAAGAAATCAAAGAGGACACTAATAGATGGAGAAATATACCATGTTCATGGATTGGAAGAATCAATATAGTGAAAATGAGTATACTACCCAAAGCAATTTATAGATTCAATGCAATCCCTATCAAGCTACCAATGGTATTCTTCACAGAGCTAGAACAAATAATTTCACAATTTGTATGGAAATACAAAAAACCTCGAATAGCCAAAGCTATCTTGAGAAAGAAGAATGGAACTGGAGGAATCAACCTGCCTGACTTCAGGCTCTACTACAAAGCCACAGTCATCAAGACAGTATGGTACTGGCACAAAGACAGAAATATAGATCAATGGAACAAAATAGAAAGCCCAGAGATAAACCCACGCACATATGGACACCTTATCTTTGACAAAGGAGGCAAGAATATACAATGGATTAAAGACAATCTCTTTAACAAGTGGTGCTGGGAAATCTGGTCAACCACTTGTAAAAGAATGAAACTAGAACACTTTCTAACACCATACACAAAAATAAACTCAAAATGGATTAAAGATCTCAATGTAAGACCAGAAACTATAAAACTCCTAGAGGAGAACATC
>NW_011494735.1:5885528-5886506 GCF_000754665.1 Bison bison bison | reverse complement strand
ACACTCTCCGACATACATCACAGCAGGATCCTCTATGACCCACCTCCCAGAATATTGGAAATAAAAGCAAAAATAAACAAATGGGACCTAATTAAACTTAAAAGCTTCTGCACATCAAAGGAAACTATTAGCAAGGTGAAAAGGCAGCCTTCAGAATGGGAGAAAATAATAGCAAATGAAGCAACTGACAAACAACTAATCTCAAAAATATACAAGCAACTCCTACAGCTCAACTCCAGAAAAATAAATGACCTAATCAAAAAATGGGCCAAAGAACTAAATAGACGTTTCTCCAAAGAAGACATACAGATGGCTAACAAACACATGAAAAGATGCTCAACATCACTCATTATCAGAGAAATGCAAATCAAGACCACTATGAGGTACCATTTCACACCAGTCAGAATGGCTGCGATCCAAAAGTCTACAAGTAATAAATGTTGGAGAGGGTGTGGAGGCAAGGGAACCCTCTTACACTGTTGGTGAGAATGCAAACTAGTACAGCCACTATGGAGAACAGTGTGGAGATTCCTTAAAAAACTGGAAATAGAACTGCCTTATGATCCAGCAATCCCACTGCTGGGCATACACACTGAGGAAGCCAGAAGGGAAAGAGACACATGTACCCCAATGTTCATCGCAGCACTGTTTATAATAGCCAGGACATGGAAACAACCTAGATGTCCATCAACAGATGAATGGATAAGAAAGCTGTGGTACATATACACAATGGAGTATTACTCAGCCATTAAAAAAGAATACATTTAAATCAGTTCTAATGAGGTGGATGAAACTGGAGCCTATTATACAGAGTGAAGTAAGCCAGAAAGAAAAACACCAATACAGTATACTAACGCATACATAAGGAATTTAGAAAGATGGTAACAATAACCCTGTATACGAGACAGCAAAAGAGACACTGATGTATAGAACAGTCTTTTGGACTCTGTGGGAGAGGGAGAGGGTGGGAAGATCTGG
>NW_011494735.1:5878874-5885428 GCF_000754665.1 Bison bison bison | reverse complement strand
AAACCACTATGAGGTACCATTTCACACCAGTCAGAATGGCTGTGATCCAAAAGTCTACAAGCAATAAATGCTGGAGAGGGTGTGGAGACAAGGGAACCCTCTTACACTGTTGGTGAGAATGCAAACTAGTACAGCCACTATGGAGAACAGTGTGGAGATTCCTTAAAAAACTGGAAATAGAACTGCCTTATGATCCAGCAATCCCACTGCTGGGCATACACACTGAGGAAGCCAGAAGGGAAAGAGACACATGTACCCCAATGTTCATCGCAGCACTGTTTATAATAGCCAGGACATGGAAACAACCTAGATGTCCATCAACAGATGAATGGATAAGAAAGCTGTGGTACATATACACAATGGAGTATTACTCAGCCATTAAAAAGAATACATTTGAATCAGTTCTAATGAGGTGGATGAAACTGGAGCCTATTATACAGAGTGAAGTAGCCAGAAAGAAAACCCAATACAGTATACTAATGCATATATATGGAATTTAGAAAGATGGTAACAATAACCCTGTATACGAGACAGCAAAAGAGACACTGATGTATAGAACAGTCTTTTGGACTCTGTGGGAGAGGGAGAGGGTGGGAAGATCTGGGAGAAGGACATTGAAACATGTATAATATCATGTATGAAACGAGTCACCAGTCCAGGTTCGATGCACGATACTGGATGCTTGGGGCTGGTGCACTGGGACGACCCAGAGGGATGGTACGGGGAGGGAGGAGGGTTCAGGATGGGGAACACATGTATACCTGTGGCAGATTCATTTCAATATTTGGCAAAACCAATACAATATTGTAAAGTTTAAAAATAAAATAAAATTAAAAAAATAAAATAAAATCTTGCTTTGCAAAAAAAAAAAAGAAAAAAAGCAGAGACATTACTTTGCTGACAAAGGTCTGTCTATTCAAAGCTATGGTTTTTCCAACAGTCATGTATGGATGTGAGAGTTGGACCATAAGGAAGGCTGAGTGCCAAAGATTTGATGCTTTCAAACTCTGGTGTTAAAGAAGACTCTAAGGGTCCCTTGGAGACTTGGACTTCAAGGGGATCAAAGGAGTCAATCCTAAAGGAAATCAATCCTAATATTCATTGGAAGGACTGATGCTGAAGCTGAAGCTCCAATACTTTGGCCACCTGATGCAAAGAGCTGACTCATTGGAAAATACCCTGATGCTCGGAAAGAACAGGAGGAGAAGGGGACAACAGAGGATGAGATGATTGGGTGGCATCACCGACTCGATGGACATGAGTTTGAACAAGCTCCGGGAGATGGTGAAATGCACGGAAGTCTGGTGTGCTGCAGTCAATGGGGTCGCAAAGAGTTGGACATGACTGAGCAACTGAACTGAACTGCAGCCCACCTCATCTCCTCAAAGAGAAGAACTTTCTTTCTTTTATCCTTCTTTCTCTCTTTCTTCCCACCATTCAAAATAATTGCCTCATGTGCCAGGCACCGTGCAAACCCTGCCAACTTTTGATCCTGATCAGATACAATGAAATTATCAAATAGATTCTTCCTGTATGTGCAAAAATCTTTACAGAGAGACAATTGGGTTGTGATGTAAGAAAGTGTCAACCTTGGTTCTCTTGCTAGAAACTTGTCTTTTAATGCTGCCTTTTAAAAAAGTTTTAAAAAATATCAACCAAATAGTGAATATTTAGAAAAAATGGTGTGCACAGACACCATAGTAATATGTATACAATTAGCAACTATTTTATGAAAATCTTATCATGAATGACTGACATCTTCCAACAGACAAAACTAGACAAAGCTACCAAGAAAATTTGAAGTTTCATTTTAAATATCATTTAGTCATATAGATAACTGGAAGTTTTTAAAAAATAAATGTGACAAACATATGGATTTGTAAAGTATAAATTGACCTACAAGTCTATATATTTTCATAATATTTTTCATTAAAGAAATATTTGGAGATGTGAAGACATAGGTCCTTCTAGTTTTGTAACATGAGGTGAATTATTCACTTGTTTTGACCTTATAATCTGTTTTATTTTATGATGATGGAAAAAATACCTGCTCTTTTTTGTAAATAGGAAGTGCAGTGATGAGGATTAAAACTAAAACAAGATGTTCTAGGTGAAAGAGCTTTGTCAGTAGTATAAAGTACTAAACAAATGTATGGGAGGGTTATTGTTCTTAGCTAGCCTCCCCCAACCCTTCTCATAAGAGCATGGCATACTGTATCAATCAAAGTGATTATACAGATAAGGCACCGGCTTCCTACTGTTCAACAGCATGGTGTGTTTGTTCAGTTGTTTAATCATGTCCGACTCTTTGCAACACTATGGACTGTAGCCAACAAGTCTCCTCTGTCCATGGGATTTCCCAGGCAGGAATACTGGAGTGGGTTACCATTTCCTCCTCCAGGAGATCTTCCTGACCCAGGGATTGAACCCACATCTTCTGTGTCTCCTGCATTGGCAGGTGAATTCTTTACCACTGAGCCACCTGGGAAGCCCCAATATGGTAGACACCCTCAATCTTTCCACCAGACAGGTGCTTAGAGAGCACCAGGCCTGGATGCTTGGAGACAGAGGCTGGTGACCACAGTCACAGGTAGAACAGGTGTGAAGGGTGTGCACTATAAGTGGAGGGCCACCACATGGAAGGGCCAGTCATTTTTGTTTGGTATCCTGATCTGCACAGATACACAGGAAACAACCAAATACTAGCTATCTGAGGTTGCCACTGTCCCCTTCCTTAGCACCTTCTCATGGACAGCAGTTGTTCAAAAGACTCAAACAAGTTCTTAGAAATTTTCAGTTAGTTTAATTAAATCTTCTCACTGCATCCAAATGGTAAGACAAAGCCATCCTCTGCTCTGGGAGTGGTATGTAAACATCCTGCCTTAAATCACAGTGATAACTTGGTTCGTTTATTAATTCTTACTGCCTACCCAACCCCCTTCTCTCTTCAGCTTCCCAGCTGTCTTCTGCTGTGTCCACCCACAAGCAGACATGCAGGGTGGGGAGGAAATGTTAGCACTTCAGTGTGGGAATAAAGGGCTTTTCCTCTGATATAAATATCCACTTTGTTCCCTGCTTCCTTACCTTTAGAAAATGTACAGTTCCTCTTCAAAAGAAGCGACTGGCCCTATTAGTAACAGGAAGAACTTTTCTCACTGCCTTCTGGAACCTCATACTCATTCATTCATGCATAAATTCATCACATAGTGATTGAAGGCCTACTATGTGACAGGCACTGTTCTAAGTGCTTATAGTAAAGCAGTGAGCAAAAGACGTGGGGGTGCCTGTCTTTGTGGAACTTATATATAGAGTGAGAGGACATAGTCAATAAGAAAAGACAAGAGAGCTTCAGATGGTGAATGAAATAGAAAGACTGATAGAAAACAAAAAGGGAGAGGGTGTATCTGGGGAAGCCTCTCTGAGGAAGGGTGTTTGAGCTGAGACCCGAGAATGAGGATCTGCTGTGGGTGGATCTTGCACAGAGTGTTCCAATATTAAGGGAACATCAAGGCCCATCTCACTTGCTGAGAAGCCCATGTTTGCTTGGCTGTTATTGAGAGCAGCTGGGTGTCCAGATTCCCAGGCCAGTTTTCTGTTCTCTAAACCATGTTACTAGTGGGTGCTCACAGGTATAAGAATGTGGGCTATTTTTTTCTCTGCTGATTCCCTCACTTTGTAGGGCTTTCTCCGGCAAAGAGAATAACACAGACTGTGTAGCTGGTTTCAAGTCACTGCCTTTCCTCAGTCACCCCTGTTTTAAGCTAAGCCTCTAAAACCTGTGTTGTGATCTGGATCTGCAATGTTTACTGAAGCCAAAATTAGGACACAATCATCCCTGTTAATTACTAATAATAGACATTGTGACCTTTAATTGTCAGACACAGACCTCAGTCTGGGAATTTATAATAGGACTGATGTAATAAGCATTTAAGAATGGAAACCTGTGTTTTGGATTGGAAGAATCAATATTGTTAAAATGACCATACTACCCAAGGCAACCTACAGATCCAATGCAATCTCTATCAGATTACCAAAGGCATTTTTCACAGAACTAGGACAAAACATTTAAAATTTGTATGGATGCACAGAAGACCTCAAGTAGCCAAAACAATCTGGAGAAAGAAGAACAGAGCTGGAGGAATCATGTTCTCTGGCTTCAGACTATGCTACAAAGCTACAGTCATAAAAACAGCATAGTACTGTCACAAAAACGGACACATAGACCAATGGACCAGGACAGGAAGCACAGAAATAAACACATGCAGTTATGGTTGATTAATCTACAACAAAGGAGTTAGGAATATACATTGGAGAAAAGACAGTCTCTTCAATAACTGGCTTAATTTCCAATGTATACAAATAGTTCAATTAAAAAACAAACAAACAAACAAGCAGCACAATGAAAAATGGGCAGAAGATCTAAATAGACATTTCTCCAAAAGAGACATACAGATGGTCAATAGGCACATGAAAAGATGGTAAACATCATTAACCAGAGAAATGCAAATCAAAACTACAATGAAGTATCACCTCACACTGGTCAAAATGGCCATATCATAAAAAATTCTACAAATAATAAATACTGGAGAAGATGTGGAGAAAAGGGAACCCTCCTACACTGTTGGTGGGAATATAAATTGGTACAGTCACTAGAGAAAACAGTATGGAGTTTCCTTAAAAAACTAAAAATAGAGTTGCCATATGATCCCCCAATCCCACTCCTGGGCATATATTTCTCTGGAGAAAACCATAATTCAAAAAGATGCATGCACCCCAAAGTTCATAGAAGCACTCTTTGCAATAGCCAAGACATGGAAGCAACCTAAATGTCCATTTATAGAGGAATGGGTAAAGAAGATGTGGTACATATATACAGTGTAATATTACTCAACCTTAGAAAGGAATAAAATAATGCCATTTGCAGCAATAAGGGTGAATCTAGAGATTATCATACTAAATGAAGTCAGAGAGAGACAAATACCATGTGATATCACTTACATGTGGAATTTTAAAAATGATACAAATGAAGCTATTTACAAAACAGAAACAGGCTCACAGACATAGAAAATAAACTTACGGCTACCAAAGCGGAAGGGGGGAGGGATAAATTAGGAGCTTGGGATTAATAGATATACACTTACTATATATAAAATAGATAAACAACAAGGATCTACTGTATAGCACAGGGAACTATATTCAATATTTTATATTTCCCATAATGGAAGAGAATCTGAAAGAATATATATGTGTGTGTGTATATACATGAATCATTTTTCCATACACCCCAAATTAACACAACATTGTAAATCAACTTTGCTTCAATTTCAAAAAGGGGAAAGAAAGAATGAAGGAAAGGACAGTTGTGAATTTATGAATAGAGCAGGTTCCTGGTTTGGACTGATGGTGTTAATCAAGAAGAACATGGAATGGGAAAACTCCCTTTACAAATCAATAATCAGGAGAGAGAGAAGCAGATTTCAGATAGAAAAATTATCTACCAGATGTTAAGAGGTGTCACACTCAATGTCACACCTCATCAGTGCACTTTTAGAAGAGCTCCTCCTAAAGGAAATTTTTGGTGTCATGGTTCCTGTTGGGCTGCACCCCACGGGCCTGAAAGACTTGCAGTTGCCAGACCAAAGACACTCTGGAGATAGCGACTAAGACACCAGTGGTTCATTGGATGGGGGTATCTTATGCATCTGAAGCAAAAGGGGCCTCGAATGACACCCTGCCAGGTAGGACAAGCAGGAAAAGGCAGTCATCTTGGGTACTCTGGGGAGAGGGATGCTACCATTTAGAGGGGGAATTGATGTCTGGATGGCTCATCAGTTACCAGAGAAACCAGCAATGCACAGCCTCACAGGTTAATGACCATCGCTAGGGCAGATGTTTCCCTTTATTAAACAAGCAGGTGGAACCATTCAAGCCTAGGGATTAGAACAATCACTAGTCAGGGCAGGGGGCAAGCACACTGATGTGAGTAGGTGTAAGTGAAGCACCTTACACCTGATAGAATGTAAGGTGGCTGACTGAGCAGAGGAGGAACAGAGAGCAAAAAATAGCCGTCTTTGGTGTCCTGACCATTCAGCCCCTCTCCATCCTTTTCCTGTTTACACACCCATTTAGCCCTGGGAGTATTTGAAGTATATGACAATCACTTTCCCCACAAAATTAAAGGGTATAAGAAACTGCAATTCATAGCAAACAAAATGGGTGCTACAAATACACTAGATTTCTAGGCTGACTCAACTCCAGAGGCTCACTGGTCTCACTGAAAAGTAGAAACAGAAAGACAAGAGGAATGCTGCTATTTTGAAGAAGAACAGAAAAATTTATCTGCTTCTGTTGGTCTCATCTTTTAGGTGCTTCTACCAGTCCATTCTGAAGGAGATCAGCCCTGGGATTTCTTTGGAAGGAATGATGCTAAAGCTGAAACTCCAGTACTTTGGCCACCTCATGCGAAGAGTTGACTCATTGGAAAAGACCCTGATGCTGGGAGGGATTGGGGGCAGGAGGAGAAGGGGACAACAGAGGATGAGATGGCTGGATGG
>NW_011494735.1:5824066-5878774 GCF_000754665.1 Bison bison bison | reverse complement strand
GGGATGACAGAGGATGAGATGGCTGGATGGCATCACTGACTCGATGGACGTGAGTCTGAGTGAACTCCGGGAGTTGGTGATGGACGGGAGGCCTGGCGTGCTGCGATTCATGGGGTCGCAAAGAGTCGGACACGACTGAGCAACTGATCTGATCTGATCTGATTGCCTTTTTGTCTGTGTTTTTTTTTTTTTTTTTTTGAGTATAGTTGTTTTTCAATGTTGTGTTAGTTTCTACTGTACAATGAAGTGAATCAGCTATACATATACATATTTTTGATTTATTTTTGATTTATTTTGATGTATATTTTGATATACATATACAGTTTTTTTGATTTCCTTTCCATTTAGGTCACCACTGAGCACTGAGTAGGTTTCCCTGAGCTATACAGTAGGTTCTCATTAGTTATCTATTTTATACATAGTACCAGTAGTGTATGTATGTCAATTGCAGTCTCTCCATTCATCACAACCCCCCCCACCCCTTTCCAATAGCAGAACATGGAAGCAACCTAAATGTCCATCAACAGAGCAACGGATAAAGCAGATGGGGTGCCTTTTCATCTTTTTCCTGCCTCTGGAGAGCCATAGCTCACTGGTTATCACTACCCATCTGGTGGACCCTTGGTCACATCGCCAGTTAGAACATCATTCTGTCGTTTTTCCTGTCTGACAAGTCCCCCACTGCATCATTTTGGCCAACTCAAGCTTAACTCCCAGCCCACTCTGGCCACACTCACAATAAATGGCTAATGGTTTCCTGTTTCTAGGAACAGAGGGCTACTGTCTCAGGAGGATGAGGATTTAGGGTTGTTTTCCAGGAAATTGTGAGATATCCAGGTTAAGAGCTGAGGTGAAGAGTTTTGTGGGGAAAATTCTCTCTCTGAAGCTAACCAGCCTATATGGGATTAAAACACTCCTGAGACTTCATTAGGCCTGGGATCGTCCCTGATGACACAGGATATAACTGACAATGTGAAATCAACTATTCAAATGAGGAGATTTGCATGTATTTCCAAGCCCAGGACTGGTGAACTAGCTAGAACTTTAATAATATAAGCTGTGACCATCCACACTGTTATCACACATTGACTGACTACACTGAGTAGGAAAAAGGCATTAATAAAATCTATTAGATATTTCATGGAAGGGTAAGATTTTTCCAGAAGAATATCATAGATTTCTCTGACAACTTCCATAGCTCTCTTATTCTTAGCAATTCTTACCCAGCCTGGGTTAAAGGCAATGAAACAAGAGGTCACACACTTCTTGTTTTCTGGGGACCCTTTTCCTTTCACAGAATCATTGTGTTGCTAAGTCACCCATTGGCATGAGACTGAAAATGTATTAGGTTTTCATGTGATTTTTTTCTCCACACAGACTCCAGAGGCCAACTCTCTCTCCATCTCTGACTCAGGCCTCATCTGATAAGCAGGCACAATAGAGCTGCCTGAGCAGAAATTGCAGACAAGGGCCTGAGTGATCTTAGATAAGGGCCCTGGCAGGGCAGAGTTCTGGGGCCAGGTGCCTCTTCTAGAGCAGTGCTGAGGGTGTCCCGAAAGGTCCCTGGCCTCAAAGTTCTCCCACTGGTAGAGCTCAGAATCTCATATATATATATATATATATATAACTATTACTGCTTTTGTGTGTGTTATTCAAATAATATACATTCCTTGTAGAACAGTAGAAAATAAATAAAAGCCAAAATGTAAAATTCAAGTAACCCATAATTCTAACCTTTGACTGTAAACATTCCTGTTGATATGTATTCTTCTGGCCTCTTCAGCATGCATGCCACATGCACTGTACATGAGAGCATGTACGTATGTGCACACTTTTTTCTGGTGTTTTTTAAAAAATTTATTTTATTATAGTTGATTTACAATGTTGTGTTAATTTCTGCTGTACAGCAAAGTGATTCAGTTATATATATATACATATAATATGCATATGCATAGACATATAATACGTTATTTTTCATATTTTTTTCCATGATGGTTTATCACAGGATACTGAATGTAGTTCCCTGTGTGTGGACATTTTTTAATGTCAGTCTGTAACACGTGTTGTATAATAAGTTATTTTTTTCTGCTAATTCCTTATTATAGACTCTTTTTTATTTTACATGTTCTTCTATGTCATTGTAATGGATGCATAGTAATTCATTATATAGAGAATTTATATAGAGAGGTTCAATTAAACCTCTCTATGTGGGATATTTAGAGTTTTTAATTTTTTTCCAAGTCTTTCATAAACATTTCTCAAGTGAAATCTTTGCACAGAGATTTATCTGTGTTTATCTAGGTGTTTATCTTTTGAAACATCCCTCTGGGTCCGGGTCACCTTGGATGTCTTAGTCCATTCGGGCTGCTGTAACAAGCATTACAGTCTTGGTGGCTTGTAAACAACAGAAATGTATTTCTCACAGTTCCAGAGGCCAGAAAGCCCAGATCAGGGTGGCAGCATGGTGGTTCTTGTGCAGGCCCATTTCCAGGTTGCAGAATGCCAACTTCTTGTATTCTCACATGACAGAGAAGAGAGGGCGGTAAGCTCTCTTGAGACTCTTACAAGAACACTAATCCCATTCATGAGTGCTCTGCCCTCATGACCTCATCTAATCCTCATTATTTCCCCAAGGCTCCACCTCCTAATATCATATTGCAGGGTAGAGTTTCACCATATGAATTTTGGGGGGGGATACATTCAGCTTATAACTTTGGATAATCGATGACTAGAGACAGATTCATAGAATCATAGATTCTCTTCAAGAGGAAACTTAGTCATCCTCTGTTTGCTGTAATAATAATAAAACCTAATTCAGTTTTCCTTCTCTTTTCTATGCCCATCAATCTGTTAATGATTGAACAGCTCTGGAGATGGGTAGTCACGATGTGTATATAGTTTCTTATAACCCACAAAGTGTTTCACATACATTATTTTACTTTAACCCCAGAATAACTTATGGAATAGAACTGATATTTTTATTATTTATTTTTTCAGATGCTATGGCTGAGCTCAGAGGTGATAAGTGACTCTGATTTATGCTGCTGGTACCTAGTGGAGTCTTGGTCTCTGAATTCAAACAGGTGTGTGGGCAGGGTGGGGTGGTGGTTCTGGTGTAAGGGGGTGAGGGGTAGAGGTTTTTTCCCTCAAGGCCCAGTCGTCTGTTCAGTGTTTTTTTGCTGAATCCAAGCCATTCTTGCATCAGCTCCACCTCTCTTGCTCTGATTCTTCACTTGTGTCTAGATAGAGTGAATCTTTGGTTCACCAGCTAGTCCTTCCTGAAGGTCTCTGAGGAGGTAAGGTAAGTTTTGAACTGGGGGAAAGGAGATATGAATGGAGGCCAAGGGGTCCAGAGCAGGAAGAAATAGCCTCGTGGGGCTGTTTGGGTGTGAGGTGAAGTTTTAGGCAGCAGGAGGAGAGAAATGATAGTGAAGTGTCTCCTAAAGTACACCTGGTCCTGCAATTGTTCCTGTTGGATGGGAGCCACAGCTGTTTCTGACTCTGGGCCAGCCATGGATCACTGTGATAAGTGTACTTACTTTAATTTCACCCTATCATATTCTTATCATTAGAGGATCAAGAAAATGAGCACACAGAGATAGATCACTATGGAGAGAAATCAATCTAGATGTATTTATATTTTTCCTTTTATTTTTAATGTTTTGCTTGACTTCCCTTCATTTGAAATTGCTTCTCTGATATCGCAGAGAGATTTGCCTGATGATCTCAGGCAGAAAGCGATCACAGAAGCAGCATTCTTTAGGGCACTGAACGTTTGCTCTTAGGAGGAGCACGCTTTTCGAGGGCAAAGCCAACAGCAGCCTAGGGGCTGAGAAACGCAGAGCCCTTGGCTTGAAGGACTTGAAGACCGCTCAGTGTCTAATCTGCCTGGCAACAGGCTCTCTTGCAGAGCTTTAAACCAATGGCTATTTTCTTTCAGTTAATTTGTGTTGGAGGGTATTTTTGGAAGATTCTGAGCACAATTTCTGGCTCCTTTTAATAGCCACCAAAAATGGATCATTTCAAATCAATGTGCAGTTCAAAAGACTACACTGTTTTGTTTTGTTTTGTTTAGAGAGCCAGATTAAGCGTGAATTGTCTCCCAAACTGGGGTGTTGGTTAATTATTTTTATATTTTGGTGCAAAGCCTTAAAAAAAATATGATCTTGCAATTAGATTATTTTTTAAAAGCTACCTTTCCCACCTGGGTAGGAATTAAGCAAAGCCCAGACCTATTGGGGCTATTTTCAGTCCTGATTAATGACTAGGCCAAGATAATTCCAAGTTCAGCTGCTTATGTTGAGGAGACATGACAGCTGGGCTCTCAGGGCATCCTCGGGTCAAAGCCGACATTGTAACAAAATGGTGCCCTCCCCAACTCTCAGCAGAGTGCAGGAGTGGCACTTTCTGTTACACTGGTATCAGCTTTGCCAGCCTGGAGTTAGTGAACAGAGGAGAAACTGCTGATTCAGGGGCCTGCAGACATGGCTGATCTCACTGCAGTGAAAATAGGTCACTAATGACACATGGCGATAAGCCAAAAAACAAGAAAAAAACAAAAATGCAGCCAGGCGCTCTGAACTGGCTGCCAGTGGCAAGATCCATTTTACTAGAACTCCAGCAAGCAAGCAATCTGCTTGAATTTGTTTAGAACTACAACAGGGCTGCAGAACTCAAGCTCGGATGGTGCTCTCTCTCTCCCTTGCCTTTATTTTCTTAAGCTTTCAAGTTGTTTATTGTTTCAGTTTATCCCATGTCCATTCCCACGCACTGAAATAACTCTGGGCCTCCTGCTTCTTTTATGAACAGCCAAGCTGATCCGATTCCCCCTCCATCACCCGCCCTCAAGTAGTAGAGAGCAGAGTGGAGACAAGGATGATGTTTTCCTCTCTGATTCCTTATATGATGGTGCTGAAATGATTCTGGCCAGTCTAGTCCATGCCACACTGATCTTCACGAAACCATCCATCTCTGTGATTTTAGGGAGAAACGTCCCCCTACGTGGTATTGCCATTACATAATAAAATAGTATTTTACTTCACTTTGGTTGGTGTCATGCCATATTGGTGTTTCCTGTTACTCTCAGTAGTTGCTTGAGAAGAGCAGGCGAGTTGTGGAGAAGAAGGCTGGGAATTGCTCGGTGTGATTCAGTGTAGAGCTCTGACCAGAGGACCTAACAGGTCCCAGATTGCTGACTCCACCTCCTGAGGTTTGATTCAGTCGATCAGGAAGAGGGGCCCAAGACTGTGCATTTCTAAGCAGTTTGCAGGTGATCACATTTGGAGAGGCAGGTCAACAGTGGCCTCAGGACTGCCCCACCTGAGTGATTTCCATATCTCTTCATTAGACAATGAGAAACCCACTGATCAGATGAAGGGACCTATAAAGTGAAATTCGATGGATATGGGAGATAAGTATTGCAGTGGCGGGGAGTAGGGAGTACAGCTATATATTAAAGAATAAATGACTGTAACATTTATTTGAAAAAAACACAGAGACCTCTCAGTGACTCTCAGGAGAAAACAAGAGTTCTGGATATAATGCTCATAGGTAGAGATGTTAACATAAATTTTAAGATTTTAGTTCAGAGAACTGAACGTAACTTTAAAATATATTATTTTAAGTATCACCCAAACTTTTTACATGAGACTCGTAAGTAGAACACTCCACCAAAGTTCTGCCCTCTGGGGACAGATTTCCAGAAGGTGTAAAGCTTTCCACTATTCATATATTCCATTCAAAGCTTTATAAGGCTCTCAGAACTGGATGAAAATACTCCCAAGGAAAAGCGTCTTTGTAGAGAACATTCCAGTACCTGTTTTATCAGATCAGATCAGATCAGTCACTCAGTCGTGTCCGACTCTTTGCGACCCCATGAATCCCAGCACGCCAGGCCTCCCTGTCCATCACCAACTCTCGGAGTTCACTGAGACTCACGTCCATCGAGTCAGTGATGCCATCCAGCCTAGGGTTGGTCAAAAAGTTTGAGTTTTTTCACAAGATGTCACAAAAAACCTGGATGAACTTTTTGGCCAACTCAATAATAATACACCATCAAGTAGTCATGGTGTATTATTGAAATTTGTGCCAACCTCAGTGCCAGATTCAAAATCACCTAGAGAAACTTCTTGTCTAGTCCAATAGGAGGTCCTGGGTTTCTTTCCTTGCTGTCACCTATTTTGAGCTTCTCTTCATTTTCTCTGCCTGGAGCAGTAACATCTACCAGATGCTTCAGAGGTGAGAACCACCAGTGGTGCCATCTTGGAAAGTCCCAAGCTGTCTGGCATGATGGATATTGTATCTCTCCAGACCCTGGGAATTTCATATGACTCTGACTCCTTCAAGAGAAGTGGCTCCTATCGGTGAAGCTGCAAGAGGGGACATCTGTCCTGAAAATAGAGTCAGCCAAATTGACCACCTGCCACTGCTGTCATATCTTGCTTGGCATTAGTGGGCTCAGACATGAGAGATTTTTTCCATTCACCCCTGAAACTCATGGCTGCACCTCCTAGAACTTGTATCTCACTGACTAACTTAGAGCTAAAAGTTCTGACTTGCACACAAGATGTTGGATCTCATGAGTTTGAACTTCTGCCTGCAGAATTTAACTATGTACGTGGCACTTTCCTGATGTCGCACAGCTCTGAGGCCCTCCGTTTAGAAATGTGTTTACACTAAAGGATTTAAACCAGATGAAATCAGCTGATGCCAGCACAAGAACCTGGCTGAAACAGGTGACTAAGGCCTTGACCATCTGCTTCAGGTCTTCCCTTACCAGTTTTCAAAGGGAGAGCCCTGGATGCTTTTGTACAGGGAATGCTTCTTTTGGCTTCTCTTCTTTTTAGTTCTGGCCTGATATCCCTGGGTCTGGTTAGAGAAGGGAATGGCCTTAATGCCATGGTTATCCTGAAATCACCTATAATTATCCACTAAGGATACAGGCTTCCCTGGTAGCTCAGAAGGTAAAGAGTTTGCCTGCAATGCAGGAGACCTGGCTTCAATCCTCGGGTCAGGAAGATCCTCTGGAGAAGGAAATGGCAACCCAGTCCAGTATTCTTGTCTGAAAAATCCCAAGGAAGGAGTAGCCTGGTGTGCTACAGTCCACGGGGTTGCAAAGAGTCAGATACGACTGAGCCACTAACACATGGATACTTAGAGACGGATTCTCTAAGATTTGTGGGAAATGGCCAACAAATGCCAGGAAAGATCTATTCAGGATCTGTCCATACCTTGTTACAATGCTAAACATTGAGTGGAATCTGTATTTGAAAATGAACAAGGTCAATCCTGATTCTCCCAGGCAGCTTTGAACTTTGAGGATCAGAATTCATGTGCCTCTGAGGTCTTATAAAGTACAATTTTATTATCAAAAGCAATTAGTACCTCCAGATATTTCATATCAGCCACCGTCTTTCCCATCAACTACCAGGTAGTGTTAGGAGCCTCCAAGATCCCTTGTGAACACTATCAAAACCACAGTGAAATTATCTTCTCCTTGTCTTTGCATCTGATACCATTGGCTCCTGAAAATCAGCCCTGAAAACTACCGTCTCTAGTCAGCAGTGTTAGACATTCTGAACCTGAGTTTTGGGTTCAGGTTTCCTTTGGTGTTTATTTAGAAAGCAATAGCCCATCCAAATTTAAATTTTTATCTGGATGTTTATGCTTCACAATGCACTTGCTATGAGCCTCAGAGATAGTCACTACCGTCTCTTAAATTGTTATTCTTAGAAAGTGTGATACATGCAGACTTTCCCTATGTGGTCGGGGGTTTTGTTTCTCTATTCAAGATGGCTCTGGGCCCATAAACAATGGACATTATGCTCATGAAGGGCACACACTAGGCTTCTAGCTACTAATGTCCTTCTTAGACTCACCTGTATCTCCTAAGATATAAAACTGAAACTTTCCATCCTCTGAGAGGCCTGTTTGAGATACTCTGAAGAGAAGAAATGGGATGAGCCAGTGCTTGAATATTTTCTCTTTCTCTCTGTGTAGCTTTCTGCATGTAGTGTATGCATGAGAACAATAGCCATACGAACTGCACAAATATGCTGCCTGCACATCTGGACATGTAGGGTAGGCGTGCCAGAGCTGGCCCTATGCAACCATCTCTTCTCCAACTCCCCTGCCCACTCCAACTCCTTCCCTGACTCTTACATGTGGGAATGCCTTGGAGACTCCACTGGAGCTGTGGAATCCAAAACCAGGATGATGGCACAGATGCTGGTTCTCAAGTGGCATTAAAGACTCCCTGACTAGCATCACCAGGCTCCAAGTTTCTTCTCTCCTGGCAGCTTCTCCAGCTGGATCTTTCCAGATCCTAGGGATGAGGGCTAGAAGTTTGCTCTGGCAAGAGCCTGCTCCTGAAAGGCTGGAAACCATGAAAATCCTTTACTAATTCATTGCTTCCCAACTTTTTCCAAGTGGCCTCTACTCCTGCAGTACTGAAGAGTGGGTGTTCCCTTTGTCTCCATAGCAATAGGACATAATGGGGTGGTCTTCTTTTTCTTTCTTTATACACCCCAACACTGGGGCTTTCCTGGTGGCTCAGTGGTAAAGAATCTCCCTGCAATGCAGGAGATGCAGGTTCAATCCCTGGGTTGGGAAAATGCCCTGAAGAAGGAAATGGTAACCCACTCCAGTATTCTTGCCTGGGGAATCCCATAGAGACAGAAGCCTGGTGGGCTATAGTCCATGGGGTCACAAAGGAGGTACAACTTAGTGGCTAAACACCACCACCCCAGTGTTAGCAGTGAGTTTCTCAACCCTTTGCCGGTGCCATCAGCACTGTGTGCTCCAAAGCATATAGGTCAGGTGTGGGGTGAATCCTCTTCTACTTGGCGTCACACCCTAGTGGGGCCTTGTAGTTCCCGTACGCTCTCATCCTCCTTTTCATGTTTGGTTACACGAATTGAAAGAAATAAGGAGGCTGTCTCAGGCATGTCAGGCAGAGCTCCTGCCATGGCTGATTCCTTAGAAATTAAGGGCCTCTTTCTATATAAATATATATATATATATACATTTTTTTCTCTCTCTCTGTTACCTTTTTTTCTATTGCTTTCTATAACACAAGTTATCAGATTAAAA
Organism: Bison bison bison; assembly: GCF_000754665.1. Classification (NCBI taxonomy): domain Eukaryota; kingdom Metazoa; phylum Chordata; class Mammalia; order Artiodactyla; family Bovidae; genus Bison; species Bison bison. The sequence goes on along the minus strand of NW_011494735.1, from coordinate 5,869,684 downwards.
AAAAAAATTTCCCAGTTTCCGTTTATAAGCAAGAGAGCCCCTTCCCTCCGTATCTGGTTAGAAGTTTGACCTGCGCAGTCTTGTGGCCACTGGTGCTCCCCAAGACAGGCTGCAGAGTCTTCACCATTCTGCCCCAACAGACCCTCAGTAACCTCAAATACCAGGTGCTGGAGGCTTTCTACCAGCTTCTCCTCTCCATATCTGGCCTCTGGCTTTTTCCCTTTTTGCAGTATCTCAGAGGTATATTCCAGCCCTGATCAAGCCCTCCCCTCTTTCCCAGGCCTCCATCTCCTGCCCCAGTGGTTGCTTCCTGGAATAGTTTCAGCTTGCAGTTACAAATAGCTTTAGCAAATGAACAGCCTGCTTCTCCAGTTGGTGGTTCTAATGTATGAACCTAGTTTTCAACAAATATTACATCCAGAAAAGTCAATGTATACATGTATAGCTATAGTTTGATGACTATTCCTATGTAACCAGCACCCAGATGAAAAAGATATTATCAGAAGCCCAAAGCATAGCTTACGTTCCTTTCTAATCATGGTAGACTTCCAGCAGCATGGATTAGCTTTACCTGTTTATAATCTCATACAGATGAAAGCAGACACACAGTACTCCTTTGTACCTGAATTTAGCTCAGCATTATGTTTGTGTAATTCATCCCTATCATTGTACAGGCTTGGAGATTTTGCATTTCCTGTGCTGTGTAATATCCCACCACGTGAAAATACCATTTTTCCTTTTTTTTTTTAAACTTTTTGCTTTATATTGGAGTATAACTGATTAACAATGTGGTAATAGTTTCAGGTGAACATTAAAGGGACTCAGCCATAAATATACCATATTTTTAAAACTCCACTTTACTATTTTGCTTCATTTTTTTTTGTTCCAGGGTTTGGCCCAAAAGCACTGCTGTTGTTGTTGTGTTACCTGATTTTTGTTGGCCACGTATAGTCATTTCTGTTGGGTCTACATAGGTGTGGAAATGCTGAATCACATGGTCTGCATTTGCTATGAGCTGCCCAATAGTTTTTCAAAGTATATGAGAGTTTCTTCCTCCCCATCCCGGCTCCACTCAGCGTGTTCTGTATTTCCATTTTAACCATCCTGCTGGATGTGTGCTGGCGCCTCCCTGTGCTTTTAACCTGCATTTCCTTCTGCCTGGTTCTGTGGCAGCCTCATGCATGAAGTCAGGGCATTGAATGAAAGAAATCACTGCAGACAAAATCTCACTGGCTCTTTCAAGAGACGCAGCCTTTTCTCCTCACTTTAGAAATGACTTGTTTGCAGAGACTAGTTTGAAAATCCAGAGTCCCTCAGGCAATTGCTTTGTGAGGAATCTGCTGTTGTTAACAGGTCTAGACACATCCCAAAGTCTCAGGCAAGTGATGCTGTCTGGCTGGGCCACTCACTTGTTCCTTCATTTGCAGACAACTGCAGAGTCCTTAGGTACATACTGGGCACTGTTCTAGGTGTTGGGACCAAACAATAGAGACTCTTAGGAAATTCACTGTCTAAGGCGGGGAGACAGACAATAAATAAAAAGTAGAACAGCTTGTCAGACAACAGTTGGTGCTATGCAGAAGAATAAAGCAGAGATGGGGTAGGGAGGGCTAGCACAACCTCAAGTAGAACAGTCAGGGATGGTCTCACCAACAAGTTGACATTTGAGCCAAGGCCTTAAACTGACCTGGGAACAAGCCATGTGGGCGCTGGGGGAAGAACAATCCAGAGGATCAGCATGTACAAATGGCCCATGGGGGAGCCACGTTTGAGGAACAGCAAAGAGGCTGTTGGGAACAGGAGGTAATGGGGTGCAGAGAGGAGAGGGTTGTGGGCACTCCAGCTTCCCTCAGCTCTGAATGAAATGTCCTCAAAGCTGCTCTGGTCCCACCTCTATGAAGCCTCTCAGTGCCACATCCTCTGAGCTCCAACCGCCTGTCTCTCCTCCCACAGTCTGGAATGGGCCAAGTTAGTATCCCTCCCCCTCACAGCTTCCTATAGAAGTTGTTCGGTGGATGCATCAGAAAAGATAGCAACCAGATGGAGTTTGGGGATATTAATTTTTCTGAGATAGAGTGAACAAATATTCCTGAGGAACTCTGCAGGCTATAGCCACAGCTGGCCCTCAGCGGGGTGTGGGAACCAACAGGCACAATAACAGTTAAAATGGAAAGTCTGTGATATCTATATTTCCTGTCTGCATCATAGCTAACCAGATCCCACTTTCAAAGTCCCTCATCTCAACCAAGCGTCTCCTGGGGCCCCTTTAAGAGGGAATCCAACATGTGCTTTTTATTCAGGCAAACAGAGCTGTGACTTTTCTGGAAAACAATAGGAAAGAAGCATTGGTGTTAGAATAGACTGAGCAGAAAAGTCCAGAAAAAAAAGTAATAGTATATAATAGAGGGAGCATCAATCAATAAATGGTGTTGAAAAAGCCTAGCTAACCATAGGGGAGAAGAAGACTCTGCTTTATAGATAATACCAAAATTAATCTCCATAAAACACAGAAGGAAATATGAGTAACTTTTTTTTTTTACAACTAGATATGAAGAAAGACTTTATCATGCGAAAAGGAACCCATTATCATCATCATTATTATCATCATCTGAGACTCTGTGACAAACACAATTCTAGTACTTTATCTATGTTAAGTAATTGAATCCTCATAACAACTATGTATATTTTTTTTTACCATTTGTTCTTACCATTTTCTAGATGATAAAATTGAGATGCAGACAGGTTTAAGTAGTTTTCCCAAGGTCAAACAAATGATGGTGCCAGAATTCAAACCAAATAAGTATGATTTCAGGGTCACTGCTTCTAAATTACTAAATTTAGAGGAAAATACTGAGAGAACTGAACACATGATTTAAAAGTGGTGTAGAAAACAATCACAGCGTAAAAGACAAAGGAGAAAAGACAATGGGGAAAACCACACTACATATGTAACAGATAAAGCTTTACTATCTTTGCAGAGCAATTTCTCAAATGTTCTTGCCCAGACCACCAGTGTCCTGAACAATGCTAATGGGGGTTCTGTAAAAAAAATTTTTGATGGTCAATTAAGTTTAAGAAATGATGTGTTAAATCTGACCATGGGAAGTCTTTTTCCTCCCATCAGTACACCTATTAATATCTCAAAGGGCAATAAAATTCTCTGAAATACAGTCTAGAAAATGTTATCTTTGTATGTAATGAGTTTCTACAAGACTGGAAGGAAAATATAAATATCCCAATAGGAGAATGGGCACAAGAGAACAATTAAAAATATGTAATTATTGGCATATGAGAACATATTCAGCCTGGTTAATAGTCAGAGGAAAATGAAACAATATAAAGGCACAGATTTTTGTCTCTCAAATGGGCAAAATTTTTAAAAAGTGTTTGTGAGAGCATGAGGAAAAAAATGCACTCTTATGACCTTACTGAGATAGTAAATTAGTACAAGTTTTCTGGGGGAAGGGGGAATTTGACAATATGTATCAAAGGCATTGAAAAAATGTATATAGGAATTTATCATAAAGAAATAACTAGACAAGTGGGAAAGGACATATGTACAGGGAGTTCATTGCAACACTTTTTATATTGGCAAAAATGTTTATTAATATATGTTAAAGCACATTTATACATTGTAGTACTATGCACCTCTTAAAAACAGTGACATTGATCTCTGTTATTCCCAAATAACAATGTCCATAATAAATGAAGAAAAGAAATCATATACTGTTTATAAAAAAAAAGAAAATAAAAAAGACTAAAGTCATAGATTTCACAGTTTTAATGGCGGGTGGTTTTTTTAGTGGTGAGACTGATTTTTTTTTTTTAACTTTCTTTTTTTTAATCCCTTTCTGCATTGTCTAATTTTTTTCTTACATTGATTGCTTGTTACTTTGAACATAAAAATGACTATTACCATTTTGAAACATTAAATGTTTATTACCCTGAAATAGTGAGTCACAGATTAGAAAAACAAGAGGATTTCATTCTTCAACAAATATTAAGTTCTTTATTATGCTAGCGAATTCAGCCTCAGTCTAATAAGCTAAAGTCAAAGTGAGGGTGAGGAGAATTCATGAAGAAGAAGAAAAAGGAGCTTAAAAAATCTGAAGCCTGTGGAAATAATACATCTTTATAAAAGGGATATAGAGAAAAGAAAATTAATCTTCATTTGGTTTAATTGCTACACTGAATCACTGGCTTGTCAGAAGAGAACCCAGACAGCTAACAGTTGTTCTTGTATCAGGTAGAGAAGCAAGTGGATGTCAAATAGGCTTGGCAAATGGGCCAGCAGAGCCACCCTCCAGCAATTTCTGAAGGGAATCTCAGCTCCTTGTTCTTGAATTTGTGGGACAGGATCTGGGCCAACTCATTCCCTTTTCTGACTAACCCAAAATGAACTCCGTATGTGAAATCTGGACCAATGCCAACATACCCAGTGCTCAAGGTTGTCAGACAGCTGTTGGCAGCTCGCACTAATTTTCTTTTCTCTTGAATAGTGCAGAAATATGTTGCTTTACATATACAGGGAAAAAATGGATTGAGGGACCTAATTTGCAAATACTCTAATCCTCCTAAAATTAGCTTTGAGACCCAGCCAGTTTATTTACCTTTCCTTCTGTGGCACTAAACTGTGGAGATGTGGAGGGGTCGCAAGGAGAATGGCCCTTTTTATTTCTGATCTGTAAAGGGGATTCTCCAGCAAATTCTCCTAGAAAGGATAGGACTTGAATATTAATAAAGGAACTGTCTCTTTTGCTACTCTCTTCCCATTGACAAAGCTCTCCAAAAGCTTACTGCCCTTTGGGGTTCCTGAATGGGGTGCCTGGGGAGAGGTCACTGGACCTCTATGGCCCAAAAGGGAGCCTAAGACCTAAGGTCTTTGACTGGTTCCTTTAAAATCATTTTTGATTCTTATTCTTTCATTTGAGTGACCAAGGGAGACCCTTCCTTGTACAAATTTAGATAAGTTATAATAATAGCAACTTAGGACCTGGGTCTTAATATATCCAGGTAAGTCAAATTTTATTTTGCTTAGCAGGAAAACTTTCAAGTTCCAATTAAAGTATTGTTTCCTAGGTTTATCTAAAATAGAATCTATCATAAAAGCTAGATATATTTTAGGAAATAGAAGATTTGAGGAAGTGTATTATCCTTACTGTCTATCATCTCTAATTTCTTATTAAAGGTGGTGTGGTCCAGTGTTTTAAGGTCAGAAGCACTAAAGTCTGTTTCTTCATTCATAATATAACACCTTCTCTATTGGCTTGTTGTAAAGATGGAACAAAATAATGTTTCGAAAGTATGCAGCACTGGCCGGGCACAGACTAATTAAAAGAACCCAGCCATAAATACCACCAGCACCCCTGGGTCACAGTCCACTAAGCAAGCATCCCACAGGATCCTCAGGTATTTAGAAAGGCTGGCATCAGAAATTTTAAAAATCGCTTCAAAAAATGCTTTCACTCTGTTGGTGGAAATGTAAACTGGTGCAGCCACTGTGGAAAACACTGGAGATTCCTCAAAAAACTGAAAGTAGAACTACCCTATGACCCAGCATTTCCACTCCTGGGTATATGTCCCCAAAAAAGCAAAAACACCAAAAAGTATACATGCAGCCCAGCGTTCATAAGAGCAGTATTTACAATAGCCAAGATATGGAAACAACTTCAGTGTTCATCAACAGGTGAATGGATAAAGAAGATATGGTACATATATGTAGTGAAATGTTACTCCTCCAAAAAAAATGAAATTCTGCTACTTGCAGCAACAAATAGTGAAATAAGTCAAAGACAGATACTGTATGATATCACTTAAATACAGAGTCTAAAAAATAATAGTAATGAGTGTATATGCAAAGCAGAAACAGACTGACAGATACAGAAAACAAACTAGTGGTTACCGAAGCGGGGAGGGGTGGGGAGGGGCAGGTTAGGGATATAGGATTAAGCGCTACAAACTACTGTGTATGAAACGGAGAAGCAACACGGATATATTGTACAGTGCAGGGAATTATTGCCATTACTTCGTAATAACTTTTAATGGAATATAATCTGTAAAAATACTGAATCCCTAAACTGTACTCCTGAAACTGATACACTATTATAAATCAACTACACTTCAATTAAAAAAACACACTGTCCTTCCAGAAACACCACTGTTTACTGTGTTACTGGTAAATTCCTCTTCCCCCAGCCCCAGCCCCACCCACAGACTACTGCTGAGTCTTTCCCCTCACTATCGCTCAAGGGTCAAGGTCTCCACTTTTCTTAGTGTTGGACCATTGACGAAGGGCAGGTCAATGGGCTCGGCAATTTCTTAGGTCACCAGAGGGTCATCTGGGGTGATGTAGGGGCACATGACATGGGAGGCTCCTGCCCAGCTGTGGAGGAACAGGGATGAGTGCTGTTGACAGGAGCTGGTCAGGCCCCTAGGCCTCCTGGTGCTGCACGTCTTCATTTTAGCATTAACTCTCTGATATGCCTTGAGTGGAAAGAAACATTCTGAAAAATAACCTTTCCTGACTCTCAGATTTCCAGTCATAACAACTCTTAATTCTTCTACAGGCAAAGTAGATGCTTCTGCCTACTAGAGGAAGGGTCAGGAAAGGCTGAACAGAAAGAAAAACACAATGATTCATATTTCAAGATCTTATCTTCCACCTTTGCAATGAAAGCCGTCTCTTAACTGTTGTGGAATTGTTGGAAATGAAAGGAAAATGGAGGTAATTGGGGGTGGGGTGTCTCCCAGGGAATTTCTCTGGATGGAGGGTATTAACTTAGGAAGCCCAGAGTTCCTGCCAGGCACTGACAGTTGGGGCAGTTGGGGAGGGGTGGCCACTAGAGCACCCTTGCTTTCCCCATGCGTTCAGTGTTCCCAGAAAAATTTCATGCTCAACACTTTTACCTCCTGTCTCCTCCCTGAAGCCTGTCCCACCCCTCCACCCCTCCAACGTCAATTCTGGAAGAATTAGAAAATCCCAATGGCTGAGACAGGAGCTGTTGTAAGAAAGAACAAGTTGTTAGATAACTCCACAGTCATCTCCTTCTAGAAGCAGAGTGAGCACACCGAGCCATGGTTAAGACCTGCTCAACTTAAAGATGGGCCTGCCCCTAGTTTCTCTCTCTGAGTCATATACTAACGTGGAATTTTCCAGGAAGGTTTGATCTAATATGAATACTTCTCTTAGGTCAACAAGTTCTCTTTATGCAGCAGGAAATCCCACCTGGTGACCATTTGTGGGCAGCCAACTGTCAGATCTAAATTAGGGAGAGGAATAAGCCTCTTCAGTGAAAAAGATCCCTGCTTATGGTGTGGTTTTCACACTGTGACGAGACTCGCACAAGAGTCACAGGCTTATTGATAGAGTATATGTAGGGATTGGGGTTTTCTATTTTTATTAAATAATATTATTTCTATTTTTATTAAATAATATTACTACAAAAGGAATTTGGGAACATAATTTCTCTAAGCAGTTCCCTTAACCTCCTTATGCCTCAGTTTACTCACCTAAGAAATGACAGAATTATTTAATTTTTTAATACCTATTCTAACATTAACACTAATTCTTTTTAGAAATATACACACTACCATGTGTAAAATAGATAGCTCAGGTCTGTACTCTGTGATGACCTAGAGGGGTGGGATGTGGGTGGGAGAGAGGCTCAAAAGGGAGGAGATATATGTATTCATATAGCTAATTCACTTTGCTGTACAGAAGAAACTAATACACTATTGTAAAGCAATTATACTCCAATATTGTAAAGCAATAATGCTCCAATAATAAAATTTAAAAAAGAAATATTCAAAATTAGTTTAAAACCCTTATATTGGGTTTACAGATAAAATGTTTCCATTAAAAAATTTAAGAAGCTCCAGCTGACAAAGTTTCAGCTAAAAGTATTTATTTCTTGTTTTCCAGGTAAAGGTGAGTGTATTTTGTTAAAGGTTAGACCTATTTGAACATCTTTTTAAATGTCTGGCAATGTTGATATTTCTATACAAGTAAATTTGAGAAAGTTCAATTCCTAAGAAGCTATTATTGGGATGAAATACTAAGTGAGACTTGAATGTTGGAACCTAGTAAGAATGACAGGTGTGAATGTGGGATAAAGACTCTTCATTACTTAGGGACACTAAGAGGCTTCGAGAGGGAACACTGGGGCAGGAATAAGACATGCAAGATTTATGAAAACCTTTGAGTAACTAAGACTTTCCAAACCCTGGGGAGTACGAGAGCCCTGCCCTGCAATGGCAGCCTCCTGTTCATTTCCCAGCCACTCCTTCAGGGTTATTTCTGAAGACAGGCAATCCCTGTGGTTGGAGTAGGAATGAGAGGGAGTGGGGAACGGATACTTTGGTGTCTTTGAAGTGAATACTTTAAAAGTTTCTGAAAGGGAGGTCATTATTTATTTTGCTTAGCTTGTTCTTTTTCAGCCAAATTACCAAGAGAATCTACTGCCCAGTTTCTTCCAGTCACTCGGAGTCAAAGAACAGATTAGAGAATTCAGTTCATGGAGGTTTATTGGCCCCTCCATCTGCTGCACACTGGTGAGTCTTGGGTGGGCCCTATCTGAACGTATCAATCAGATGGCAGTCTGTATTTAGAGTCACAGGCATTGCAAGCTGTAACATCAGTGGACCCTGAAGGCAGACATCTCTGCTCATAGGTCTGGTGGTGTTGAAGTGGCCCAATTGTTCCAATTACCATCTCTGAGGCTTTTGGGTGCCAGAGAGTCTGCAGTGGGTTTTCTTCCATCTTTGTCTGCATATAAACACTTCTTTCCTCATCCCAGGCTTCCCTACAGAAGAATAGTAACTGATGTCCACTCTCACCTTCTGCTCACCTTCATTTCAGACACAAAAAAATAATTTATATATTCCATCCTGGAGTTTACCTTGTAAGTTAGTTTCATTGTGAAATTCCACTCACATTTTCTTGGAACTAGCCTTTGGCCTTTTGCTCTAAACAGCCTGTAGGACTCACTTCCTATCATCCCCATGAAATACTTTCCTATTTTTATTGCTGAATCCAAGGTTTGTCCCACTCCATGGCTTTGATGACTGTTCTATTAATATTTGCTGAAATTAAAAGAAAGTCTTCTAGAAATTTAACACCATATCATGGCAGGTCTTGTAGAGCTCTTCATAACTGGTAGGATACTGAAGACATTCCAATCATCTTCATAAACAACAGACACCTCTAGATTATATAATGTGGATTGTATTTTGCTCACAGGGAGTTCATAATCCAGCATAGAACTACTGAGAACTTAATTCCAAACAATAAGAAAGAATAAACACTCACACTGAGGCCTTGGGGAAGAACGGAATGGAACTCTGTCTCTACACATGGTCCATGTAGATGAATATCAACTGTAGAGTTTCCTAAACTAAGATTACTAAATGGAAGCAGTGAACATTTAGTTCTTTAAAAAAAAAATACTTATTACCAATTTAGTGAAATGGCATAGTCTTCTTTAATTAAAATTCAAGTTTCAGCATATGGATTCTGGACTAATAATTGTGTCTCTTGTGAATCCCATTCTTCCCTTAAATTTAGATTGAGGCTCATTAAAACTAGGTGACAATGAACTGGTACTTTTATTTTATTCTTTCACATAGGAACCATGCATCCAAGTAACAATCTGAATAACTGAAGGCAAGTCATCCTTCCAACAAGCCCACAGCAATCTTCTTTGAGAGGGGAAGGGCTATAGAAGCCGAAGTCTTGGCTTATCTGCTGAGCATTACGTATTTATTTATTTATGACTTGAATAAGGTATATGATTTAAGCACAACTAAGCACACTGGACATGAATTTAAATAGACCAATTGTTAGAATAGGATTTTCTCAGATTAAATTTATGTTTGCTGCTCACTGGGTGTCTGGAATTGCTGCTTAGGTCTGAGGATCACACATAAGCATTCATCCCAGGGCTTCTGTTCACCTTGACAAATCGTACACAATTCTGCAATCTTCCTTCTCCTGCAGACTTTTTATCACTTGGTATGGAAACCATGTAAAAAAGAAACTAACTACAGAACAAAAAAGCATAGCAAGGGTTTTTTAAAAAAAATATCAGGATGGAGAGGGGAAATTCTTGCCTCCAAGTGCCAGGGTCTAAAAGTCAGAGTGAATTTTCCAAGGTCTATTTATAGTGATTTAATCCAATCATGGGAATTTGAGACTGTGTACTTGTCACAAGTGACTGAAAAATGAAAGAAAAGCAAATATTATTCTTCCCACATGGAAGACTGGAAGGTAAATCTATTTAATGTAAGAAACATACCTTCTTTTCCCCTGAATCAAGTTAGTCACCCATCCATCTCTTCTTTCTTGACAGTTAGGTTTATTAATCTAAATTTCAGGCGAGAGCCCAAGAGATACTCTCTCTGATATCTGCTAAGTGACTAGAAGAATATTAGTTGTACTCTTGATTTTTACTTGATAATCAATTTTGTGTCCATGAATCTCCATGGTTTTATTTTCCTGGTGACAGTAATGGGACCATCTGATGGTTGCTGCCATTTTTTATAATGGGACATCCAGCAAGAGTCTGCAGGAGAGTATGTATACAATTAGCCAGACCTCTGCAGAGGGACAGGTAAATGCCACAAAACTTTCATTTTCACTTTTTGCTCCTCAAAGTAACAAGCTCTGTCTGCTTTATTCCTGCTGTTTGGAAGGGTTCTGGCCCCTCTGGGCCTGCCGTGTACAGGGGCCATGTGGGGTTGGCACCTGAGACCGAACAGAGACACAGTGGAAAGAAAGCCCCGTGTTGGCAGAAAGGGAGGTGTTTTCATCGCCTGTCACGTCCCTCTTCTGTCTCCTCTCTGTCTCTTTGCACTTGTGGGTGCCCTAAATGAGACCGAAGCTGCTATCTGTTATCTGTCGAAAGGGAGGCAAGAGCCACAAAAAGGACCTGAAGGCTCAAAGGGAATTTTTCTGCAGAGGTAGCAGTAATTAGAAAGAAGGAAGTTTTTGAAACGGGTCAGTTCCTTAAGGACTTCTCTTGGCAGTTTGCCTAGAAACTAGTGTTTCCTGCCCCACATCCTGCGGCAGTTCCTCCTGGGAAGTAGAAATGGAACAATGGGACACAGAGAGATACTGATGACCAACACGGCTGTTGTGGCGGTTGGAGCCTGGGGTCGAGGCTTCATAATCACTGAGGGCATCTACTTGGCAGTTGTTGAGGCGAGTTCGAGATCTTACTAGGACCAGAAGACCTTACAGGGCAGATGCCAAAGAAAATTGCTACCTTGAGAAGTGGCTACAAAGAGGATCACAGTGAGGAACACAGATGAGCACACTTAGGGATATAGCCCCTTATTGGGTTAGGTCTGCACAGGATAAATTGAGCCAAGTGAATCTAAATGAAAGATACCAAGCCCCAAATATATAAAATTAGAACAAAGAAAGTTATTGATTTTCCTAACTAACCAGAGATATTTCTCCACCCTAGCCATATAATTCAGTAAGGATTATGCAAGTACAAAAACTGAGAGACAGGAAATTACAGCAGCAACACCAGTAGTGCCCAAACCAGGAAAGACTCAAATTACTCAAAGTAATGCAGGGTTAACGTGAGAAAATCCAATCGGCACTATTTTTCTGGGGGCAGGGTGGGTGTGTGTGTCCCAAGGAGCAGCTGAAACCAAAAGACCAACCACGCTGCAGGTGGTGTCAGTCCTTAGGTGACAGTAACTCCAGTGTTCTACACGTGTGATTGTTTTGTCTTTTACAACTGTGCCAAATATATTGTCTCACTTCTTCCTGTTTCAGAGCCCTCTGTGAGCAGCCCTTGGAGAGCAGCGTTACTTCCAAGCAGGGAATGGTTTCAGAGCCATTCTCCCCACAGGATTCAGAGTGGTCAGGGTGGTGTGGGAGGGGGGGATCCCTTTGCAGTCTCTGCAGTGTTTTTGGTCTCAATGTATTGTTTGCAGAGTGACAAATAAGAAAGCTCTGTTCAGGGTTGTCAAAATAGAAACTCCTGAATTGTGTGTCAGGTCACTGGATTCCTGGACAAAGTTTGGCAGCACCCCACCACTAGATAAAGTTATAGCTGATAACCAATTAACCAATGAAAATTCGGTTCCTGCAGCCATGTTACCCAGGATTACAAAAATGGTAGCTAGATAGAGACTACCCTGGCAAGAGTGAGTAGACATCACCTTGTAGTATGTGTGTGTGTGTGTGTGTGTGTGTGTGTATGAGAGTGCAACTCTGACTGTAGGAGATAGAGAGATTTTTTTCCAGTTCATTGCAACCCTAATTCCTACTCTCTTTGGTTTATACCATTTCTCCTTAAAACTGGCTCCTCTTTGCTTTGGAGGATAGAATTGAATCCAGTGCCAGCCCAGCCATGGCTGACTCTGGTTCCAGGACCCATGAGCTTCATCTGGATCCTCAGTGGTAGTAGATGTGTGCATGAGTCCTTGCATCTAAGAATTTGGGGAGCCGGGGAAACTTCTGTCTCAAGTTATTGCAGTGACAAGAGTGACAAGAGCAGATACACTCACAGAAGCTTGTGTTTGCAAATGTGCACCAATGGCTGTATTCTACAAGGTCTTAAAATGGGATTTTTTTTAACCTAATGGAAGATTCTTCACCTCTTTCTTGCCCAGTTTGCTTTGATGTTTCTCTCTCTTTTTTCTCTTAACAGACCTCAATATGGCTCTGAAAGCTATCTTATTTCTTGGAAGGCTTTAGGGTATTTTTTTCTTTATTAAATTTAAAAGTTTGAAAGTCATGGCTTATTATTTAGTAGGCCTTAATATATATGCATTTCCCCCTTCTCCTATGAGTCAATAAAGACCACAACCTCTGGCTAACTTGATAGAAAATTTTCCAAACTGTGTACTAGGAAGGCTGATTAGTTGATTTGGTTTGTTTTGTTTTCAGTTTCTTAGTGCCTTCACCTTTTCAGTCTAGGAAATTGAAATACTAACTCTCACAGAAATTCAAGCAAGTGTTCAAAGTGCAGTCCATGAATTATTTATTTTCATGCCCCAGACTTCATTCTCATTAGCCATATCCCTTCACACTCAAGACAGTAATTGAGGTAGGGATTCAATTCCTGAGCAAGAAAGAGTACTTCAGCAAGTTAGACAAGGGAGGGCTATTCCATCTATACAGATGTCTTCTGGGTTAACTACCATTTAAAAAGCATCCACTCTGTGTCAGACATCACACTCAGTGAAAGGAGGGTGTGTTTTTAATTCTTGTAACAGCTTCCTAAGAATAGATATTGTTTCCCCAATTTTATAGGTGCAAAAATTAAGACTCTGAGAAGTTCATTAACTTGCTAAAGTTCAGACAGCTAGCAAATGGCTAAGAAGAATGTTCCCAGAATCCCTTTTTTATATTCATGCAAATTTAAGTGTTTATCTATGAATCTGATTAATGTTTACTTTTCTTCCAGTTTACAAAGCACTATCACATAATCACTTCTCAACAAGCCCGTGAGTCGGTCACTGTAGTCCCAATCCATGATGAAGAAACTGAGGCCCAAATGAGTGAAAATATGAAAACAAGGTAATCCCAGGGACACTGCAAATGCAATCTAGCTAAAGATCAATTTTCTATTTTTCAGAAGGGACAGCTAACTGAGCAGGCTTCTTTCCAGAGAATTCTTACTTATCAGGTATGCACAAAATAAAATTAAGCTTCATAATCCTTTCAACCTGTGGGCCCTTCCTTCGACCAGTGAGAAGGAAGGAGAGGGTCTAAGGCCAGAGGCAAGCCAGAATTATTGTATTTACCAAAATGTGTGTGTGTGTGTGTGTGTGTGTACACATGTGTAGAGGTTATCCAGGCAGCCCATGGGTGCCTGAGGAGGGCTGAGGTCTCCCTTATCCCATTAGGGCAGGAAAGGCAATTCTACCCATGGGTTATAGCCAGGATCAGAGAGTGCATCTTGCTGTCTCTGACTCTGTGCTGGAGAAAGGCCCCAAATTCTTTTACAGGGCCAGCTTGGACTTTGCCAAGAACTGCTAGGCATTTAAGATACAGCCCTTACTAACTAACACACATTACCTACTGAACCCTTCCACTCATATCCCCCAAAGCCTTTACACTTGTTCCATTCAAACATGGTGCTGTGCCAACCAGCAAACTCTGCATTGCATTAAAATTGAAGCCCCATTTCAGGACCTGCAGGCTACAGATACTTTGGAGAACTGTCTAAAGCAAGAAATATTTGTGGCCAAAGCAATAAATATTTGTTATAAAGTGGCTTTGCCAGTGAGGTTCCCCTTGAGGACCATTATCAATAAATTGAAAGAAGAGGCCACAGGGACCACTGGACCCTTTCCTTTTGGGAACTGCTGATTCTAGGCAATCCTTTCAAATCTCTGGGCTGTGTTTGTTTCTCTCCATAGTATCACAATAACTCACTTCTTTCCAAGGCAGGAATAGAGATGCTGACGTAGAGAATGAACATGTGGACACAGCGGGAGAAGGGGAGGATGGGACAAATTGGGAGATTAGGATATATACACTACTGTGTGTAAAGTAGATAGCTAGTGGGAAGCTGCTATATAACACAGGGAGCTCAGCTCGGTGCTCCGCGATGATCTAGAAGGGTAGGATGGAGCGGGTGGGAGGAAGTTCCCAGAGGGAGGGGATATATGTACACATATGGCTGATTCACTTCATTGTATGACAGAAACTAACACCACATTGTAAAGCAATTATATTCCAATTAAAAATTCACTGACATAATAGAAAACTTCCACAAATCTGCGTGTATGTCAAGTACCAAAATGGGACAAAAGTAACACTGCTTTGGAGCTGTGCTAAAATGAGGTAATTATGTAAGTTTAGTATTTCTTTCCCAGTATCTGTCCCTTCCCTGTTACACTATTTAGTTAAGAAATTTAGTTAAGAAATCTCTCCTTGCAAGGATTCTGAGAGCCAGAGGCATTGTCTGTGCCGCCTCAGTTTTCCACTTGACAGCACCTGGGGTTAGAAGGAGGAACGGGCTGGGGTGTGTCTGCGTGTTATTGTTAGTACAGTCTGTGTCAGCACAGGCTGCAAGTCAGCATGTTGGTCACATGTCACTGAGCCTCATGGGGCCACCGCTGGGATAATAGCCCTCATCCAGCGACACAGAGGAAGCTGGAACCTTCAGGGAGCTGCATGCCTCTACTTTCTCATGTTGCTCTAACTGGAACTAGGCATTTACACCCCAAGTCGGCCTTTACCTAATACACTCGATTTTACAAAAGAAGAAGAAAGGCATACTTGAAGGGTTAACAACAGCAGTGAACATTTGGAAACTTGTTAAAAGATTTTTTTCCCTTAACACTCTTGAGAGTTTAGGAAAACCTAGAAATGCAATTCCTAAAAAAAGCCAGTTTCTCTCCATATTTCTAACTCATTTTCATGTCTTTAAAAAGCTGTGTGGGTAATCTTCAGGGAAGGAAGGAGAATATATATGCCATTGCTGACTTCCTATTTCTAAAGATGATATTCTAACATCTGTAAATCAAACTCACTACTTTGCTATTATTATGCAACAAAAGACAGAGTTTTGAAATGATATAATTCCGAGCTCCTCTGTGGCCCCCTCTTCTCATCCATTTTCATCTTTTCTAAAGCGTGGGCACCTTTGGAACCCTGAACAAAGACTTACACAATCCAACATTTCCCCCGCCCCCCCCCCGGAAGCTGGATTAAAGTTTACCTTTGCCCTGTCTGTATGTAGCAAGGAGAATTTGCTAACATAGGGAGAGAGAGTATAAACTCATTTTCAGGATGATTGCAACAGACATGACAGATTATTTTTTAGGACTTCTGTGAAAGTACCAAAACTTTTAAAATTCTATACTTTCTCACCGATTCACACTGGGCTTCCTTCCATTTATTTCAACTGGGCTAGATTTTACTGACCGTTGAAAATGGGACACTCCTGGGAGGCGAATTCCCAATTAGAGTGCAGTCTTGGCTAACTATGTGGGTTAGCCAGATGGCAGAGCAGGGGCCAATGCTGCGATCATGCTCACATTCATTTAGTCCATAAAATTTTTTAGCACCTCTAAGCACTATGTTACATGCTGAAGATAATAGGAAATAAAATACATGCATTGCCTGGACTTGGCCTCACAGAATTTCAGTCAAATAGGGAATAAAGAAATTATCACTCAATAAGTTCTTTGATGGGCATTCCAGACTGAACTGTGTTTCCAGCAAATTTTGTATGTTGAAGGCCTACCCTCAATGTGACTGTACTTGAGATAAGGCCTTTAGGGAGGTAATTAAAGTTAAAAGAGATGATAAGGTTAGGCCCTGACCCACTAGGACTGTGGTTTTTATAAGAAGAAGAAACACAAGAGCATTCTGTGTGTGTGTGGGCCATGTGAGGACAGCAAGAAGGCAGCTGTCTGTAAGCCAAGGAGAGAGGCCTCATCAGAAACCAATGGTGACGGCACCTTGATGTTAGACTTACAGCCTCCAAAACTGTGAGAAAAGAAACTTTTGTTGTTTAAGCCACCCCAGTCTGGAGTATCTGTTACGGCAGCCCAAGGTGACTAGGACAGGGGAAGTTCAGTGTTCTTTGGAGGCATATGGAAGGGGCCCCTCAGCCAGTTCTGGTGAAGCAAGAGTCTAGGCTGAGGCCTGCTGGAACAGCAGGAGTTAGAGAGGGCAGATAGAAGGAGGCATGTTTTCAGTGGAGGCTGCAATTCAAGTGAAGCCTTGGAGGCAAGGACAGCATGGTCTGGAGATGTGAAAGAGGAAAATAAAGTTCAGTAACTTAGAGCCTAGAGGACAAGGGTGCTGGTTCTAAAACAGAGGAAGCTCTTAAATCCAAAATCCAATGAGTTCTCCAAGTATTCAACATAATACAGCTCCTCTTCCCTTCTAAAATTCCTTCTTCCCCTTTGGCCTTCCATAACATCACGTTCTCTTGGTTTTCCTCCTACTTTCATCATCATTCTGAGTCTTTTTTGGTATGTCCTTTTCCCCTGTCCAACTACAACTATTAGCATTCCCTAAGATTCAGTCCTGGACCCACATCTCTGTTCTTTTCACATGCCTTCCAGCGTGATGTTATCCAGTCATGTGGCTTTAAATAGAATCTATGTGCCTAGGACTTCAAATCTCTATCTTCTGCCCTGACTTCTTCCCACACATGTAGACTCATGTGCATTTGTTTCCTTGATCTCTCTCTTTAGTTGTTTAATAGGCAACTCAAACCTAATACTCAATTAGGTAGGATGCTATTGGCTATAAGCAACAGATGACTCCAACTCTAACAGCTTAAACAGGACATTCTTAGGGTGCTTTCTGACCTGGGTAGTTCAGAAAGATGGTATTGTATGAGAGGAAAAACTTCCTCTAAACTTATATGCTGGTTGACCAAGTCTTGTAAATTAAATTGACAAAAGACAGATTAAGAGGAGAAGAAATTTACACATGCAATGCAGTTACATGCAGGAATACTCAGTCATTAGTAACTTAAAATGATGTGACCTATATACTTAGCAGAGGAAAGAGAGAGGGGAGAAAGGGCTTCTATGGGAAGGACAAATAAGCTTTTTGTTTGTTTGTTTTGTTTTTGTTTTTTCTTTTTAGGAAAGACAAATGAGAGAAATGAGAGTTTTAAAAATTTGCAATATTTGCCTATGTCGGTATTGGTGATCTTTCTGTCATAAACTCCCTGGGAGAGGGGATTATGGTGGGTTTATTCTTGGTCTTTTTCCTGGGAACAGACTTATCTTGAAGTGGGGATTTGTGGTAACCTGATTTCCTAGAAATTTCTGCTTTTATTCAGATAAGGGAAGCTCCAGGAAGCCTTCTTTCTGCATCTGTTGAGTTTCAGATATCTTCATCTTAAAATAATTCTTATGCTGAAGTGGCAAATTTTGGGGTGGCATATCCTGATATCTTTCAGTAATACATTCTTTCAGTTGAATCGAATGTAGAAGGGGCTTCCAATATTCTGAATTGAGTCTTAGGCTAATTCTGGAATTATGAGTCATCAAAGAGCCTAGGTAAGTGGTTCTTCTTAGCTCTAACATAGCCGCTTTTATAATTCTATTCACCATGATTCAAATTGAAGCCAAGAGATATTTGTAACTCATGAGAGTACTAACCATGGCTTTTCCCCTGTACATTTCTCATTCCCTCCTATTCTGAATTCAAATTCACTATGAGACTTGCTTTGGGCAGTGAAATACTAGGAAATTCACCACAACCAGAGTCTTCAAATGTTCTTGTACACTGGAGTTTTCTTTCTTCCCTTCAACCCCTGCAGTTGCCATGAGAATGAACACAGAGGATGAGGGATCATGTGGAATGGAGGTGAGTCATACCAGCTCAAGCCACCCTTGACCAGCCAGCCTCCTGATGACTGGCCAGGTAACCAAGCATGCATGAACACACCCATTTAAACCTGTTAAGTCAAGCCCAAATCAGCAGGAGTGCTCAGCCAATTTGTAGACTTGTAATTACTAACAAATGTTAACTACGTTAAATCACTGGTATTAGGGTTGGTTCATTATATAATAGGTAACTTATACATGTGGAAAAGTCCTAACCCTTTTGAATGCGGAGGATGAGGAGACATCTTAAAAGAGGAGGAATAAGGGTTCCCCAAGGCGAGGGCAATGGCAACCCACTCCAGTACTCTTGCCTGGAATATCCCATGGATGGAGGAGCCTGGAAGCCTGCAGTCCATGGGGTTGCTGAGGGTCGGATACGACTGAATGACTTCACTTTCACTTTTCACTTTCATGCATTGGAGAAGGAAATGGTAACCCACTCCAGTGTTCTTGCCTGGAGAATCCCAGGGACGGGGGAGCCTGGTGGGCTGCCATCTATAGGGTCTCAGAGTCAGACACAACTGAAGCAACTTAGCAGCAGCAGCAGCAGCAAGGATTCCCCAAAGCTATACCGCCTGAGTCTGGCAATTTAAATTCCTAGATTTATTGAGATAAGAAATTTCTAAATTGGACATTCTTTCTGTAAAACATGCTTTGATGGCCCTTGCTGAATAAGATGGCCACTCTAGGTTAGTTCTGCTAATAGATCATCCTTTGATATGCAAAATCATATAATTGTAAACTTTCCATCTCTTTGTATGAAAGGCTGTGTAGAACACTGCTGGAAGAAGGCTGGCTACTGGACTGAGAAATGTGGATGCTAATCAAAGTGGCAGCACAAGTCTGTCAGGTTAGCACAGAAGATGGGATCCTTAAATGCAGGTGATCACAGTAGTGCAAGGAATGGTGCAGCTGAGTAGATGAGTTTCCAGCAAGTTCTTTGGAATTAGTTATTTCCTTCTTTACAAATCTTCTGAGGTCATGGCAAACCTCCAGAATTTCACACAATGGCTGGTCACTCCTCCTAGGCCTCAGTGGTATCCTTCATTTGCCAAGGAATTCCCACGGACACCTAATTGCCCACTAATCTTTACCCTCTGTTTCCTCCACTGGGTCCTTGATGTTGTCAAACTTGCATTTGAACACCCAGCTCGGTGTCCTTTTTTGTTTCTTTGCAGAAAGTCTGGTTATCACTTAGACATCTCTTGACATACATAGATGTCAGACAGAAAAGCCCCAAGGAAGAAAACAGCATGCATTACACTTGATTCAGCTCTCATTGGTCGAGAGTGGCTGCAGGATGGTGTGAAGGTGCTCACTGACAAAAGGAACTGTTGGGCAGGCTCGCAGGGCAGGAGAGGATATGCTGGTTCTCAGAGCATGGGTAGAGTTGGTTTTTACAATATAATATAAAGTATTATTCTATGAAGCAACCGTTGCAAAGTGTAGTAGGGCTATTGCAAATGTAGCTTAACTGGTTAAGCACATAGATTTTGAAATCAGGTCTGGATGCAGATTAGGGTTTGTGATTCACTAGTGCTGTCATTGTGGGCTAATTACTTAACTTCTCTATACTGCTATGCAAGGAAGATAATAACTCCCACTCTTAGAGATGTTGCAAGGCTCAAGTGAGATGTAGTTTAATAATATCCCATATATAGTTGGGGATATGTAATGTAATACTCAAGTCCTAGTAAGCATTAAGTGTAGGTGTTGATAATAATAATTGCTTAATATGCTGTTTCCCTAAAGTATACCCAACAATAATATATTAATACTTGGAAATGTTAAAAGGTGTACTGTGAAAAAAAAGTTTCAGAGCTCCCAAAGAACATCAATATACTAAAGGCTCTGTGTGGTTCTGCAGTAAAGAAATCAGTTTTGTTTAACCCAGCTTGTTCCAAATTTGAAGAATCTTTTTTCCCCTTCTTTTGGAACACTTACTGACAACTAGTGTTCCCCAGAACACTGTTTGGACCTTGTTGGTTTATGAAAATAATTTTCAGTTATGTGACTAGTTAAAAATATATTACCAGAAAGCAAAATGGGAGTTAGATATAAAGAAGCTTAAGTGTTAAACCTGGCCTCAGTGAATATTGGACTGATGGAGCAGTTGGTTCTTGGCCTCTCTGGAGTCCAGGAGTAGAGAATGTTGTCCAGGCCATCTGCTGTGAAGGGGCAGCATGTGGTGTGGTAGGGCATTCTTTTAAAGTTTGACTCAAATTTACTGTTCCAACTGCCAGCCTTACTTTTAAACAGAAGGCACTCAGAACTCTAAGTGGCAGCTCAGTGTCCTAAAAAAGAGCCCTGAGCTCCTCACTGTTCTCAGGCTAAATCCTGACTCTTTTTTTCCAATTAGAGTGGCCACATACTTTATGCTTTTGTTGGTTTGAATTTGTTTTGTAGGAAACTGCATGAAGCATAAGACAAGTTGGTCTATGCTGGTCTCAGTGTAGGAAAAGCTACACACAGTGATGCTTTTGAAAAGCAAAGTTAACAACTCAAAGAATATAGGATGGATTCCTAAATCAGAATGGCTCAAAGAGACTTGAGTTTGGATGGCCAACCCTCTTGAACAACAGCTGACTGTTAATTTTAAAGGAAAGTTTACAGAGTTACATATAGTAGGTAGTAGATTTGAAAGAGTGAAAAAGTAATGTCATGTTTTGTAAGGGGAATACAGATATTTTTAACATGATTAAGGATGTTTAGAATATTAAACTGATATAATGTTAATATTGAGTCAATGGAAGGGAATTTGCAAGGGAAGAAGACACCAAATGACTTTAGTGATGAGATAGTCTGAACATCTTGCCACTAAAAACATGTTTAGCCTCATGCACTGTTTACAATAGCCAAAACATGAAAGCAATCTAAATGCTTATTGACAGATGAATGGATAAAGAGGTGGTATATATAATGAATAGAGTTGGACTATAAAGAAAGCTGAGCACCGAAGAATTGATGCTTTTGAACTGTAGTGTTGGAGAAGACTCTTGAGAGTCCCTTGGACTGCAAGGAGATCCAACCAGTCCATCCTAAAGGAGATCAGTCCTGGGTGTTCATTGGAAGGACTGATACTGAAGCTGAAACTCCAATACTTTGGCCATCTGATATGAAGCGCAGACTCATTTGAAAAGACCCTGATGCTGGGAAAGATTGAGGACAGGAGGAGAAGGGGACGACAGAGGATGAGATGGTTGGATGGCATCACCGACTCGATGGACGTGGATTTGAGTGGACTCTGGGAGTTGGTGATGGACAGGGAGGCCTGGTGTGCTGTGATTCATGGGGTCGCAAAGAGTTGGACATGACTGAGTTACTGAACTGAACTGATTCACCCATAAAAAGAATGTAATAATGCCATCTGCAGCAACATGGATGATGACCCTAGAGATTATCATACTAAGTAAAGTAAGTCAAACAGAGGAAGACAAATATCAAATTATGTCATTTGTATGTGGAATTTGTATGTGGAATCTAAAAAATCTAAAAAATTATACAAATGAACTTATTTACAACATAGAAATAGATTAACAGATATAGAAAACCAACTTATTGCTACCTAAGGGGTAAGGGGGTGGGGGGAGGGATAAATTAGGAGTTTGGGATTAGCAGATACAAATAAATAACAAGGTCCTACTATATAACATGGGGAAGTATATTCAATATCCCATAATAAATTATCATGGAAAAAATCTGACAAAGGATACATACATACATACGTATATATATATGTATGTATATATGTATATATATATAAATAACTGAATCACTTTGCTCTACACCAGAAACTAACACAATATTATAAATTAACTATACTTTAATTAAAAAGCACATCTGTTTATTATATACTTTATGTTAAACATGGGGAGTTGGAACTGAATGCTTCAAAAATAAACTATAAAAAATGAACTGAAATATTAAGAAATTAAATCCAGCAGCATCTGAAAGGAAGCTTACAGTCTGACCAAGTAAGTTTTACCATAGGAATGCAAGAAGTTGTTTATTAATAGGAAGTCTATAAATAAAATATATCATTGCAATAAATCAAAAGAGAAAAACTACATAATCATCTTAGCAGATGGTACCCATTTATGATTAAAAATATACTAAATTGGAAATAGAGAATAGTTCCTTAGTAGTACTTAATAGAGATGAAGACACAGCAGAGTATTTCCATTAAAACTGGAAACAGGATAAAGATACTCCATATTTTTACTATTTTATATTTTCCTGGGGGTTTTAGCCACTGAAATAAGATAGGAAACAAATACCAGTGTGACAGTTAGTTTCATGTCCACTTAGCTCGCCTGTGGTGCTGAG
Organism: Bison bison bison; assembly: GCF_000754665.1. Classification (NCBI taxonomy): domain Eukaryota; kingdom Metazoa; phylum Chordata; class Mammalia; order Artiodactyla; family Bovidae; genus Bison; species Bison bison. The sequence goes on along the minus strand of NW_011494735.1, from coordinate 5,847,031 downwards.
ATGTTTGGTCAAACACCAGTTTAGATGTAGTTGTGAAGATATTTTTTTAGGTAACAGTTAACATTTAAAGCAGTAAACTTTGAGTCAAGCAGATTACCCTCATAATGTGGATGGGCCCCATCCAATCAGTGGAAAGCTAAAAGAACAAGTCAGAAGTCCTCAAGGGAAAGGGAATTCTGCAATCTCCAGACTACTTCTGAACTCAAGACTACATCAGATCTTTCCTGGGTCTCTGGCCTATTGGTCTGCCATGTGGATTTCAGATTTGCCAGACCCCACAACTGTATCAGCCACCTCCTTAAAGTAACTCTCTATAATACCCTCACACACACATCCTATTGGTCTGTTTCTCTGGAGAACTTTAGCTAAAACAAATAACAACAGCTAACACCTAATGAAGGCTCTCTATGTACCAGACAATGTTTTAAGGACTACACGTGTATGTATTAAGTCATTTAATCCTCACAATTACCCTAAAAGATAGGGTGATTTTTGTCCCTATTAGAAACTAATCAGAATGAAATTCTCTGAGGGCTCATTGAATATTCTGGGTTAATTAAGGGAGAAGATCGAAACGCCTCAAGTTCCTGCCCTTTTTCTTTTAGGCAAGTGACTCAGCTGGCTTTTTCTAGGTAAGCTATCAGTGCTCTGAGACCATCCACTGATGGTGAAGTCAACCCTACTATCTTGGCAGTGCTTCCCAGGTGACTCAGTGGTAAAGAATCTGCCTGCAATGTGGGTTCAATCCCTGGGTTGGGAAGATCCCCTGAAGAAGAAAATGGGAACCCACTCCACTATTGTTGCAGGGGAATCCCACAGACGTGAGCCTGGAGGGTTATGGTCCATGGGGTTGCAAGAGTCAGACATGACAACACTCTTGGTAGCCAAGTGCACTGGATGTAGCTTGGAAGGAGCAGCATTTGGGAACCAGTGCAGGGATCTGCCTTGTACTCTGACAATCCCTTATTAGTTTCCTATGGCTACTGTAACACATTACCACTAACACAGTGGCTTAACCAACACAGGTTTATTACCTTACTGTTATGGAGCTCAGGAGTTCTAAATTAGGGTGTTAGCTTTTGAAAACTGCAGGGGAGAACCTATTTCCTTGGCTTTTCATCTCCTAGAGGCCTCCTGCTTTCCTTGGTTGTTGTCCCTTTCCTTCATCTTGAAAGTTGGCAGCATAGTATTTTCAAATTTCTCTCTGACCTCTGTTTACGTTGTCAATTGCCTCCTTTCTTGTTTCTGACCTTCCTACTTCCCTCTTAATAAGGACCTTTTCAGTTGCTTTGAGCCCACTGGGATAATCTCCCCCATCTCAAGATCTTTAAATTAATCACAACTACAAAGTTTCTTTTGCCATGGAAGGTAATGAACCCACAAATTTCAAGGATTAGAATGTGAATATTTTAGGGGAGAGTATTATCCTGTATACCATACATACCAACAATAGGTGAAAGATACCATCAAATCCTTCCTGTAAAGAAGCATGCCTGCTAATGGAACAATAAAAGCTGGCTTCGTAACTTATATTACAATCCCCAAAGATGTCATCCCTCAGTGTTCCCCCATTCCTGGATCTCTTGAGAAGACTGTTGTACACCCTAGTTTTAGCAAAACTGTACCATAGGAAAATGGACTATCCTTGCAACAGTGCTTTCTAGCATTTCTGTATACACATAATGTAAGATGCTTTTACAAAACTAGAAAGAAACATGGATCCAATTTTTTCTCATCTTAAGGACAAGCCTATCCTAAACATAAAAACAAAGACCAAATTTACAGTGACAAGATTAATAGCTACGATTTACTTAAAAATTCAAAACATAGAGGTTTTTAAAAAAACAGACTTTCAGTTTCTGATCCTACATGTAAAGAGCTTGGTCGTTGACCACTCTGTCCAAACAAGTAAAAACCTGAACAAACTGAAAAACAAACCACTCTTTTTGGATCCATAACACAGGGGAGGACACGGGGCAAACCGGTACCCACAAAACTGGAGAAACAGATGGGCTGATAATACAGAGCTGTGGCTTACCTGAACAGAGGCCCAGGAGTGAAAACGCCATGGAAACCAGTGCTGTGCCGGGAACACCTAAACTGTAATTGACAAATTACTGGAGACTCAGTGTGGACAAGACTGACAATTAAAACTCCAGGAGAACCCAGGTATAGAAGTGGTTCCCGCTTTTGTGGAGTTTGACCAGGTTCTCAGAGTAGATGCTTCCTGCAAGGTGAGGAGAAAAGTAGCTGTTTTGAAATACACCAGAGCACTCAGTGCTTCTTAATAAGAGGAAACTAGCTAGTCCACGGAGTCGCTAAGAGTCAGACATGACTGAGCAACTTCATTTTCACTCTTCACTTTCATGCATTGGAGAAGGACATGGCAACCCACTCGAGTGTTCTTGCCTGGAGAATCCCAGGGATGGAGGAGCCTTGTGGGCTGCTGTCTATGGGGTCGCACAGAGTCGGACAAGACTGAAGCGACTTAGCAGTAGCAGCAGCTAACCAGAGCCTAACCTGCTGGGGTATTCTTATCAGAGCCTAACTGTCCTGAAGGAAGGGATATATCCATCTCCTGATGGCTCTAGCCTTCCACAGGGAGAAGGGAAATATCCAACTTCAGCCCAATCTATCCATCCTGTCCCACCTGAGGGGAGAAAAAACTGAGAAACACGTGTGAGGTTCACAGTTTAGAGGCCCAGGCTCACGAAAAAGCTGAGACTTAATCATGCTGCTGCTGTTGCTAAGTTGCTTCAGTCGTGTCCGACTCTGTGCGACCCCATAGACAGCAGCCCACCAGGCTCCCCCTTTCCTGGGATTCTCCAGGCAAGAATACTGGAGTGGGTTGCCATTTCCTTCTCCAATGCATGAAAGTGAAAAGTGAAAGTGAAGTCGCTCAGTCGTGTTGGAGTCTTTGCGACCCCGTGGACTGCAGCCTACCAGGCTCCTCTGTCCATGGAATTTTCCAGGCAAGAGTATTGGAGTGAGGCTAAACAATATCAAAACGTCAGAGTTTGGAACAGAAAAAGGTTTGTTGTAGGGCCATGTGAAGAGATGGGTGGCTCATACCTTAAAAAACCCCAAACTCTCCCAAAGCCTTCAGCAAAGCCCTTTTCTAGGAAAGGTAAGGGAGGGGTGTGGTTAATTGTTGCAAACTTCTTGGTATCAGATCCTTTATTCTGGAGTCACGTCATGGTCATGTAAACAATGTTCCTGTGAATCTCCACCAAACCAGAATTACTCTCTGTTCTGACAGGAAAGTGCAAGGTCCCCAGGCACAGCTTTCCCCCTCCGAGGTCCAGGTCCTGGCTAAGAGGAGGGGATCTCAGCTAGCAGTTCCCTCATGGCCAGGTCCTTAGACCCTGCCCAGCCATCATCGCTAAGGGAGCTTGGTGCCCAACCCAACTAACTGGTCCTCAGGTCCCCCATATGGCAGGGACAACGTCCCGCTGACTGCATCCTATGCAGACCGCTGCTGCCATTAGATCACAGAGGCGGGGATACGGGAGAGGTTCACTGCAGCCTTCACCTACTAACGTGAGGCCAGGTGAGCTGTAGGGCCCTGGGGAGAAGGCTAGGATCCACTTGTTACCTCACTCTCTGGCTGACAACCACCACTCCCTGACTGTTGATTGAGCTGCCTCACTAACCCTTGCTCACAGCTGGTTGCTTGGGGGCGGGGCCTGGCTCCAACCAATGGCTGAGCAGGAGCGCTAATAGTCGCTCCTTGACTGTTGGTTGCTTGGGGGTGGGGCCTGCTGCAGTGCTGACCAATGGCTGAGCAGTACCTCTAACCTTGTCAGGAGTTAGTGGTTACCTGGGGACCATTGCCTGGTAATGGGTTGAGCGGTAATGGCGCCCAGCACATTGCTCTGCTGCTGCTGCTGCTGCTGCTGCTGCTGCTGCGTCACTTCAGTCGTGTCCGACTCTGTGACCCCATAGACGGCAGCCCACCAGGCTCCCCCTTCCCTGGGATTCTCCAGGGAAGAACACTGGAGTGGGTTGCCATTTCCTTCTCCAATGCATGAAAGTGAAAAGTGAAAGTGAAGTCGCTCAGTCGTGTCCGACTCTGTGCAACCCCATGGACTGCAGCCTACCAGGCTCCGCCGTCCATGGGAGTTTCCAGGCAAGAGTACTGGAGTGGGGTGCCATTGCCTTCTCCGGAGACTTAATCATAGGCTTACTGAAATGTAAGTCAGTGTTCCCAAACTCACTGTGAGGCTGCTGCTGTTGCTGCTGCTATGTCGCTTCAGTCGTTTCCGACTCTGTGCGACCCCATAGACGGCAGCCCACCAGGCTCCCCCATCCCTGGGACTCTACAGGCAAGAACACTGGAGTGGGTTGCCATTTCCTTCTCCAATTCATGAAAGTGAAAAGTGAAAGTGAAGTCGCTCAGTCGTGTCCGACCCTCAGCGACCCCATGGACTGCAGCCTTCCAGGCTCCTCCGTCCATGGGATTTCCCAGGCAGGAGTACTGGAGTAGGGTGCCATTCCCTTCTCCAGCACATTGTTCTACTTTACTATAGAATGCTTTACTATAGAATGCTTCCCCCCTGCAACCCGCAGCTTCTCAGTCACATTACTAAAGACTTATTCATAGCACTTCAATTCACCTGATCCATCATATGCAGTTATCAAAAAGAAAAAGAAAAAACATACCAAAAGACAATCAACACAATTTGAAGAGACAAGGAAAGCATCAGAACAAGATGTGGCACGGATGTTGGAATTATCAAACAAGAAATTTAAAACAGCTATGGTTAATTATGTTAAAGGCTCTAATGGATAGAGAGCACCCAAGAATGCACAGGTAGTGGAAGCAGAAAGATGAAAGTCTTAAGAAAGAACCAGATAGAAATGCTAGAGATCAAAAATATTGTCACATAAATGAAGAATACCTTTGATAGGTTTATTAGTAGACTGGACACAGCTGAGAAACGAATCTCTGAACCTGAGGACATATCAGTAGAAACCTGCAAAACTAAAAAGCAGATGGAACAAAGACTGAAAAAAAATCCAGAACAGAATATTCTAGGACTGTGAAGCAACTATGAAAGGTTTAATGTACGCATAATGGGAACACCAGAAGGAGAAGAAAGAGAGAAAGGAACAGGAGAAATATATGAAACGATGACTGAGAATTTCCTCCAAATTAATCTAAGTCACCAAACGACAGAATCAAGAAGTTCAGAGAATACTAAACCAATATAAATGCCAAAAAACAAAACCCCAAATCCCCCATACCTAGGTGTATCATTTTCAAACTGCAAAAAACATCAAAGATAGTCTTTAAAAAGCCAGAGGAAAACACATAGAACATATAGAAGGGAACAAAGACAAGAGTTACATAGAGTTTCTCCTCAGAAGCCATGCAAGCCAGAGGAGAGTGGAATGAAATATTTAGAGAAAAAAACTACTAACCTAGAAATTCATACCCTATGAAATTACTCTTCAAAAGTGAAGGGGAAATAATGACTTTCTTAGATAAACAAGTTTGAGAGAATTTGTTACCAGTACCCCTGCTTAGCAATAAATGTTAAAAGAAGTTTCTTCGAGAGAAGGAAAATAACACAGGTCAAATCTACATAAAGAACATCAAAGGAGGAATAAGTGAAGGCAAAATATAAAATATTTGTTTTTCTTATTAATTAATCTAACATATAAAAGCTTGTTCAAAATAATAATAGCAAAACTGTATTTAATTATGTATGTGTGTATATATATATATATATATATAAAAGCATGCTTATAAGTATGATATATATTCATGCACACTTATGTACAAGAGAAATGAAAGACAGCAAAAATGCAAGCAACAGAGGGAGGAATCAGCATTTTTTGTTATTATAAGTACTCATACTACTTGTAAAGTGCTATAGTGTTATTTGAGAGTGGACTTGGATTAATTGTAAGTGTATATTGCAAACTCTAAGGCAATCACTAAAAAAAAGGAAAAAAAAACATAACTGATATCCTAACAAAGGGAAAAAACAGAACAATATAAAATGCTTCATTAAAACTGCAAAAAAAAGTGGAAGATAGAAATAATAAAGAAATAAGGGAACAAGTAGAAAATAGTAACAAATGTGGTAGATATTAATCAAGCTATATCATTAATCACTTTAAATATCAATGGTCTAAACATACCAATTCAAAGACAGAAATTGTCAGAGTGGATCAAAAAATAGGTCAACTGTATGTTTCTAAAAGAAACCCACTTTAAACATAAAAACATGTATATTAGAAGTACCTGGATGGAGAAAAATATACTATGCTAACACTAATCAAAAGAAAGCAAGAGTAGTTATATTAATTTCAGAGAGCAGATATCAAAGCAGGAAAGTTATCAGGGATAAAGAAGAGCACTACCTAATGATAAAGGGGTCAGTTCTCCAAGAAGACAATAGTCCTTAATATGTAAGTGCTTAACAAAAGGGTGTCAAACTACATGAGGCAAAACCTGATAGACCTTCGAGGAGAGAGAGAGGAATCTGCTATCATAGTTGAAGACTTCAGCACCCCTCTATCATAAATGGACAGACCCAGCAGAAAGAAAATCAGTAAGGACATAGTGGAGCTCAACAGTACCATCAATCATCTGGATACAATGGACATCTATAGACTACGTCATCCAAGAACAGCACGCTAAGCATTCTTCTCAACATTCACCAAGAGAGATGACATTCTGGGCCATAAAACACATCTTAACAAATTTAAAAGAATATAAATCATGCAATGCCTGCTCTCAGATGACAGTAGAATTAAACTTGAAATACATAACAGACAGACAACTGAAAAATTCCAAAAATATTTGAAGATTAAACATCTTACTTCTAAATAACACATGGATTAAAAAGCAGAAACACAATTAAAAGACAAAAAATAAACTAGAAAAACATTTACAAAATCTATAGCAAAGGGTTAATATATTTAATATATAAAAAGCAGTTACAAATTAACAAGGGAAAAAAGAAAACCTCCAAACGCAAAATGGGCAAAGAAATAGACACTTTGCAAGAGAAGATAACCAATGGCTCATATACCTGTGAAAATGCATAACCCCCTAAATATAAAGGGAATTTAAAATATCTGGATAAGTATAAAATTAAATAACAATTAATGCTGGAAACTAGTACAAGTAGAAGTATGTATGATACAACACCGCTTGAGTTCTATTTGGCAATATGTATCAAAAACTCAAAAACTGTACACACTCAATGACCCAGAAATTCTGCTAAAGAAATTTATCTGAAGGAAATTAGGAATACATGCAAAAATTGATCTGCAAAAATTTTCCACATAGTGTACATATTTTACATATATATATTTTGCATACATATATATAATACATATTTACATATATATTTATATATGTATATATTATAGATAGATAGATAAGCAAATAAAAGGAGATTACCTGAATACTGGTTAACTATATTATGATTGGTTAACTATACTGGTTAACTATATTATGACTAGCTATAAAATGGAATATAATGCCATTAGTTAAAATGAGAATTTTATCTGTTCAATCTTATTTATTATCAGATTGTATATCAGATTGTTTTTCCTCACCAAAAAGCAAAGACAAAGACTCTTAACTGCTATACTAGTGAAAGAGTTCATGGCACTCTTTTAAATGTTTGTTGATCAATTCAAATATAACAGCATGTGAGAAACAATTTTTAAAAAATAAGAAAAAATTTATAGAGAGTATTATGTAACAACAAACAAAAGATTAGGAGGAAACACATCAAAATATCCATATAGATTATCACTGGATGATGAGACTGAGGGCTACTTCACTTTTTTTGTATATTTTACAATTTCCAAACTCATCATAGTGACCATGTATTAGAAATTTTTCAATAAATAGTAAAAATTTAAAAAAGAGTAAAAGTGTGTTTTGTCAAAATCGTAACTTTTACTCCCTGGTCTTTTTGAACTGGCTCCTCAAAGTGAACTGATAGAACCTGGGAACTTACCAGAAATACAGAATCTCTGCCTCACCCCACCACTGCAAGACTGAATTTTATCAAGATACTCAGGTAATTGGTATACATATTAACGTCTGAGAAGCACTGTTTTAGGACATTCTCAACCGATCATTTCATTACTGCATTGGACTAGCTAATTACTATCACGACGCAGTATTTGGCATTCTGTACGAAAAGGTTAATAAGATTTCAAATATTTTTCTAGCATTGAAGTGACTCCCACATGTTTTTAGTAGTTTTGATGTCAATGATTCAGAAACACCGGAGAGAAATTTGCCTTTAAATGGGCCTTTGTCCTAACCTTTGCTGACAACTGGTTTACTCTCTGATTCAGCAGCTGCTTCCAACACACCCTGGCTTCTTTCACTCACCTCATTGCCTCCATTTCCTCACCCCTGCAGTAACTACCTGATTCAGCACTTGCTCACCTGCTCAGTCACACTCATCTGCACGTTCCTGTTCGAAATAGTAACATATGCTGTCACTTGGGAGACTGACCAAACCTGGATTTTAAAAAGCTTATTGATCACACTTGGGCTTGGGTAGACAATAGTTCCTTTCGTAGAGATTTATTTATTCGAATCGTGAACATTTACCAGGTACTTGATTAATAGGACAGCCCAATGACCTTGAAGACATTCTTAATGAAATGGCAGGGATGGCAGGGATGGGGGAGGCATTCTGTAGAAATACCAGGCAGTGAGCTGATGGAAGAGGTGCCTGGTATTCACTGATGGAGTGATAATAATGCTTGGGGAAAGCCAGAAGACTTTGGAAAGGAGGTGATATCTTTCTATGACCCCAAACCCCACCCAAATGAAGTTACTTTCAAAGTACATACATTCCTCAGCTGTGCCCACATTACTCTTTCAATGTCATCTTCCCCAGTAGACTGATAATCTAATAATGGCATAAAGTAGGTGCTTAAGCCATATTTGTCAAATGAAGGGATATAATCTGAATCTTGGAGGGAAAGTTGGACTTGGTGGTGAGGGTGACTGGAGGTTCTCCAGGTCACACGAACTAGAATGCAAGAGGAACAGAACAATACAGCGTGTATAATTATTGCTGATACACCTTCTCCCAGAGGCCATCAGCGGATCAGGGAGACATTTCCATTTTGAAACAGACTTTTCTAGGCTGATCTACCATGGAATCCAGTCCCATCACTTCATGTCAAATATGGGGAAAAAATGGAAACAATAACAGATTTTATTTTCTTGGGCGCCAAAATCATTGCAGATGATGACTGCAGCCATGAAATTAAAAGACACTTGCTCCTTGGAAGGAAAGCTATGACAAACCTAGGCAGCATATTAAAAAGCAGATATATCACTTTGCTGACAAAGGTCCGTATAGTTAAAGCAATGGTTTTTCCAATAGTCATGTATAGATGTGAGAGTTGGACTATAAACAAGGCTGAGTGCCAAAGAATTGATGCTTTTGAACTGTGGTGCTGGAGAAGACTCTGGAGAGTCCCTTGGACTGCAAGGAGATCAAACCAGTCATTCCAAAGGAAATCAACTCTGAATATTCATTGGAAGGACTGATGCTGACGCTGAACCTCCAATACTTTGGCCACCTGATGTGTAGAGCTGACTCATCGGAAAAGACCCTGATGGTGGGAAAGATTGAGGGCAGGAAGAGAAGCAGGGGTGGCAGAGGATGAGATGGTTGGATGGCATCATCAACTCAAGGGACATGAGTTTGAACAAACTCTGGGAGATGGTGAAGGACAGGGAAGCCTGATGTGCTGCAGTTTATACTGTCACAAAGAGTAGGACACGACTGAGCAACTGAACAACAACCATAGTTGAGGTTGTGGAGAGTAAAACCTTTGGGCAGTCAGCTGTGACAGATTTAAAGTTCAACTGCCAGACACAAGCCCATCTCTTTCAAAGAAAGAGCCGTGACCGTGACTGTGCTGAAGTCTGCCTGGGACTCCCCAGCAGGGCTTTTTTTTTAATGGCTGTTTCCTTCAAAGCAGAGTGTGATCGTGCTCTGAATGAAAGACAGCACAGCTCAGAGTGTAGGTCCCTAGAGCTTTCAGAAAACGTATCAGAGCTGCAGCACGACCAGGAAACCAGGAAACTGAAAAGCTAGGCCTCTGTCTCCAGTGCCCCCTCACCAGTTTCTCCATATTCTTTGGTGTTGAACAGGTTGCTGTTGCTTTGGGGGAGGGTGACGTGCACAGTGACATTTGTATTAATGCCTTCCTGACGACTGCCTTCTGTTTACCAAAGCGTAACATGAAGGTGGCATTATTCCAGGAAATTTAAAATATCTGTGTGCCAAGGACAAAGAATTAACCAGGAATGGGAGTTGCATCCTATGGCTGCTGCAAAGCAGCCCATCATCTGGTTCTGGGGCGTCATCACCTTTGTCCAGTGGTTGGGGCAGTGGGCAGGTTTGGCTGGACCGCCCAGGCAAGAAGGCTCTCTCTGTTTGTGAGTTCAGCGCCAGCAGGAACTACAAAGGGAAGTCTGCAGGATCTTGAATTGCTAAATTTCAGTATCCTGCTCCGTGGTGAAGGCAGCCACTCCCCAGGGCCGTACCACCTTGCCCTGGGGCTCATGGTGCTTTGTCAGGCTTGAACTCCAGTCACCTAAGAGAAATCACACCTTCAGTTTCAGCAGAGGTCATTGCCTTTGTACACCTGAGCTGCTGCTGCTGCTAAGTCACTTCAGTCATGTCTGACTCTGTGTGACCACATAGACGGCAGCCCACCAGGCTCCTCCGTCCCTGGGATTCTCCAGGCAAGAACACTGGTGTGGGTCGCCATTTCCTTCTCCAATGCATGAAAGTGAAAAATGAAAGTGAAGTTGCTCAGTCATGTCCGACTCTTAGCGACCCCATGGACTGCAGCCTACCAGGCTCCTCCGTCCATGGGATTTTCCAGGCAAGAGTACCGCAGTGGGGTGCCATTGCCTTCTCCAGTACACCTGAGCAGGAGGCTGTAAAAAGAATATTTGAGATGCAGGCACCTGTGCTAAGCCCAGGACATCACATAGCTCTTTGCCTCAGCCCCAAACCAAGTTCATTCAAACCTTTGGTGAAAGTGGTTCCCCTCACGTGTCAAGGCAAACTCTCTAGTGAAGTCTGCTGAGGTGTATAGAAACCAACATAGGGAGGAAGAGCTTTCTCAACTTATTCTTCGCCCAGAGGATCAAGAACCCATGCTTGTTTCTCTTCAGTACACTGCAGTGTCATACTGTTCAAATATTTTTGGAGGACAGTTCCAAAAACCCAGTCATTGATCGCTGGGAGTGGAATACAAAAACTCTCTTTAATAGAAAACATTTTATATGCTCCTGAACATTTTTATACATTTGCAGTATTCTTGGGAAGACCCAACCTATTTTGTGAAGAGCCCCGTGGTCCATATTATGCCCCATTGATGCCAGGGGCAATGAAGGGTGCTAATGAGAACTTGAACTGTGATGGACCCAGGGTTTTGGATTCTGGTGCCTCTCAAGCACCATAGAAACTTGTCTTCCCTGGTCATCTGAGGCCTGGAACGGTCCTGCCTCTGGAAAAGGTGCAGACAGCATGTTTGGCAAATATACTTTCTTCTACATCTGGGACTCACATCTCAAGGTTTTTTCTTGGATCTTGGGTGCAATATCTTTCTTGGTTCAGTCTAAATATAACCTTTAGTAGGAAGCAGTGAATGCTTAGATAGTATAGCACTTGCTGAGGTTTAGAGGGGAAAGAGATCTCATTTTTAGTAGACCATATAATTCAGGTTTTATACCACACATATTTGTTTATTCAGCTGCTGTTTTTCTAATTCTCATCTGCATACCTCCTAAAAGAATTAATCTTTGGGTCTACAGAAGTTTCCCCTTTGGCAATCCAGCCAACATATTTCTGGAAGAATCTCATTTCACCACCCTCCATTAGAGGATGGTAAGGCTCTGAACAGAGCTTGATACAAAAGAAATGTCTGCACTCTAAGGAGGATATTCTTCCACAGGGGCAGCTTTTCCTAATTAAAAAAAAAAATTTTTTTTTTTAATCTTTCTGCTGCAAGGCATTGGGATCTTAGTTTCCCAACCAGGAGTCAAACCTGCATACCCTTCATTGTCAGCAGGTAATTTAAACCACTGGACCACCAGGGAAGTCCCTGCTCCCCTAATCTGCCCAAAAGCCCTCAGAGGGGCTAATGGTGTTTCTGAGAGAAAGAGAATGCCAGCTTGTACATTACATATGTTATTCCTCACCTCTGAATGTAGGGTTTGGGGAAGGGAAAACCACTTCTCTTTCCACCCCAGTTCCTTTTAATTGCTAAAATATTATAACAAATGTACTAAACACTTTTGCAAAAAGAAAGAAAATTAGTCATTCCACAGTTATCCTTGCATATTCTGTTGTTTCTATCCTTATATAATTTGCAGATTATATCAGAATGTATTCACAGTTTTCTATGCTACCTTTTTTGGCTGCATTTTATACCATAAGCACTTCACATTTCTATGGGCTTCTGTTATTCATAATTATAATTTTAATAGTGCATAATTTCCATTGAAATAAAGAATGACAATGTATTTATTCATTGATGGATTTTGACATTGCTTGTGATGTTTTGTCTTCATTAATAAAAACTCCATAAATATCAGTGGGTCTAGAGCTTATTCTTTTGTATTTGAATAAATTCCCAAGAGTGGGATAAAGTATTAACAATTTCCCAGTCTATAATATGTGTTGCAGTATTGATTTCTTAAAGAATTTTAAAGATTTGCCATTTTAAAGATTCTTTGTGGTTGAATAATGCACAAGCCAAGGCAGGGATGGTATTCAAAATTTTTAGACTAGTTGGGGCATTGGTACTGATTGATCTAAACCCAAGGCCAGTTAGTCAACCTGCCTGAGCACACTGCCTGAATATTGGTCCTATTTGGATGGCAAATTGAGTTGCCTCCAGGCACCCTTCCTTTCTATTCTTTTCTCTGTCCACCTGCATTTTCTTCTCTATAGCCTTTCCTCTAGTTTCTTCTTCTTCTTTAGCAAAATAGTAATAATAGCAATAACTGAAATTTTATTAAGTGTTTACTCTGCCTTTAGATATATTTACTCAGTTAATTCTTGGAACAACCCTATCAGGTGATTTAATCCCATTTTACAGACATGAACACTGAGGCTTAGAAGGTTAAATTACTCACCAAGCACAGAGAGATGCAATATGACAGAGCTAAGGTTTGAATGCACTCTGGCTTGCTCAGTAATTCTTGGCGAGGAGGCTGCTGGGTGGGTGAGAGGACAGAAGAGGGAGAGAAGTTGAAATCCTAGAGGTACTGAAAATGGGTTGTTTCAGTTTCCTTTCTGCTCTTTTGTTTCCTGCGTTATTAAACTTTTTGATTAGCTTCACCTGGTGTCATATTTACTTGCAGCTGTTAAACATTAGAAGACTTCAGAGGGAAGATTTACTTAAAGCATAGTTATTAAAATGTCAATTTTGATTTAAGGATTTCTTCTGCTTTGTATTACTCACTTGTCTCATATCTCTTTAATCTATAGTCATTTCTAATAAAGAACACTCAGTACCTACCAGCCAAAGCACTTTAAGTGATTCTTGCCAAGACTCATTTAAGCATATTATGTCTTGGCCGAATTATCAGTCAACTATATGCCTGTCCTTTTACCATTTATAAACTTGGTACTTTTGTTCATTCAAGTCCTTTACGAAGTCATTTATGTATTTTGAGACTATGTCTTCTTTATAGTATCCCTTACCCTCTTAACTGGAAGCAGTCCCTGATTGTTGTTATTATTTTTGCAATGGTTTTCAGTTGAATTCTTCAAGTGAGGCCGTAGATATTAACCTTTGAAGTGGGGATGGATGATGTTTTGAAGGAGTTGAGGAAAATCTCTTTTTCTGGTTGTAAAGATCATAGATCGTTGGAAGAAAATTAGAAACCAGCAAATGAGGTGAGGGTTTTTTGTTTTTTGTTTTTTTTTTCTCTGTGGCTGCTGAGGAGTGGAGCTTGGTGCAAGTGAGGAATAGGTAGAGTGGGTAACTCTTCGATCTTAGTTTGAATTCCTCCAAAGCAGAAACTGAAACGAGAGGCTGAGTGAAGGTAGTTTATTTGGGAGGTAATCCTAGGAGGCAGAATTAGGAGAGCCAAGGCTGATGGGAAGAGGAGAAATTCATATTGGGGGGGTGATGTTCAAGGTTACTGATGTAGGCTGGACCCCTGAGAAGTATATGGAATGTCTTCTAGAATTTTCCTCCTGAAAGACAGGAGGCTGGATTATTTATATGGCTAGTTTATATGGCTAGTTGAGGATTACCCAGGGATAATGATGCCCTCAGCCTATATTCCCCATGTGCCTGCCCACAGGCCAACAGGGCTCCTCTGGTGCTGGAGACACAGCACAAGGCAAGGGTGGGCTCCTGAGAACTGTCTGTCACAGCCGTGGCTGAAATCAGAGGGGGGCCACAGGCAAGCCTCCCACTACACAGCAACAATAAGATTAAGGTTCGAATTTCAAAGTATATCTTGAAGAGCATATTAGGCAGAAGAAAAAGGAGAAGGCAGAATCATTGTTGAGGGTCGGAAGACCCATGTGGCAGGAGCACAGCGACTAAGCAGAAGAGTCATTGGGAATGCAGTTGGAAAAGGAACCGTGAGCTGGATGAGAGTTTTGTATTATATTTTAGGGTGACAGGAAGCCTTTGAGGATTTGGACAGAAGTGTAATATGATATACTGTAAGGGGTGCTTGAAGAAAAAATACAAAATGTAAGAAGACAAGCATGGAAGCAGGAAGGCCAAGTGGGAGGTTTTATAGAGTTCCAGGTGAGAGATGAAGGTAACCAACACCAGAGTGATGGTGCTGAAGGTGCAGAGAAATGGTTAAGTTCAAAATATATATTATATATTTTTTGTTTATAAATTATTTTATTTTATTTTTATATCTAAGTACATTATAATGTTGACTTCTATTGTGACTAAAATTATCTACACATTCATTAGATTGCTTTTATTGATGATCTAGAATGTCTTTTTTTTTAATATAGATTTTTATTGGAAGAGTATAGTTGCTTCACTGTGTTATGTTAGTTTCTACTGTATAGCAAAGGGAATCAGCTATCTCCAGTATCAAGAATAGTCCCTGAGATATTCTAGGCTCTCAATAAATATTTGTTAAATGAATGAATAAATAAATGACTCCAGAATCATGATGCTGTTTCTTTTGAATTCTCCCCTAAAATGCTTCCATTAATATGATCATCCCCATGACACAGGAGGGCATTACTTCAGTGTATAATTAATCATGTATATCAATGCAATGAGGATGCAGTAAGAACCCCTATTGAAACTGGCAGCCTGAGGTGGGGAGGAAGTGGGTTGAACTTCCTGCAGAGGCAGGTGGGCAGGCAGGGAGGTGTGGGCATGGAGCCAAGCTGCAACCACTTACCAGTCCATGCATGGTTTGCTTTGGACCAGCCCTGCTGGGTGGGTTGTGTGATCTGGGCTGGTACTGACAAATTCTATACTGCTTGTCTCTTTTCTCTTTCCTCTCTCCCACCCGCTCAGGAAATGACAAGGAAGGAGAAGTTAGACCATCTGGGGCTGTGGGAAGGTCTGGCAGAGAGAAGGTACTTGACAGTGGCAGTACTTGGAAGGCCAGACTTCATCTCGCTGTATCCAAGGACTGACTGAAGCAACACAGACAAGGGCCATTTATGGAAGTAAGCATACTGTTGCAAGAATGTGCATTTGGGAATTTTGAGAGCAGTCTGCATTTTCAAGGATTTATGGGAGTTTTGTCAGAAGTCAAAGTCTCTCTCTGTGCCCCTTCTTTCCTTACCCATACACTTGATGCCATTCTGTCAGTATCAGGGAAACTTCCCACTTCCTGGAGTAGTGCCAAGACATCCTGATTTCTCCACATTTTTCTCTTTGAAACTTACCTATCCCCTTTAAATCTCTGTAAGCATTTTAATGGGAAAAGGCTAACATCCTAATCTCCCACTTGAGAAACAATGTAATGGGCATTCTATAAATAACACTTCCAACTTCCTTTTCTAGGTCGAAGAAGTGATTCTAAATATAGACATCCAGGCTAATGGGAGGAAAAGATGGGCCACTGGAAGGGAATTTGATATTTATAAGACAGTTGTCCTCTTTGAGGACAGTCTCTGGGACCTGACTCCCAACATCCAGATCTTAGTTTTACCATTTGGTTAGTTGTGGGACATTGGGGATTTGTTAATTTCCTCTTTTTTCAATTTGCAAATTGAGGCATAATTTCCATATGCCTCAATTCTGCAAAATGGGGCATATGATAGCTGGACCCTCCTCATAAAATTGGTATGAGTGTTAATAAGTGGCATTTCTTATAGGGCTGATGTGAGTGTCAAGTGAGTTAATGTGTGTGCATGTGGTTAGAAAAGTGTTAGTGCACGTTAAGCTTCAGAAGTGATGACAATGAGCCTTCCATGCAATTCACAAGGGGAATTCACATACAGCTAGCGATGCTTCCAACTGGCTTTGGCTTTGTGAAAGTCACTTACCTAGTTTCCCTGTCTATAAAATCACCTTCAAACTGGTTTGGATATGGGATTGCAAAATCCGTCTCTTTCCCAAAACATCTGGTGACTTTTGTTGGCTAGAGAATGAAGTCCCATGACATGGCATGGATCTCTACAGTCAGTCCTCAGCCATGCAGTATGATTCTTGTGGATACAAGCAATAGGAAGCAAAGAAACTGGCTGAACAAATGGGGAATGGGTTGTCTCCTGTATCTGAAAAGGGGAAGGGCAGATTGTTTTAGGCACAAAAAGATCCAACGTGCATAAACGTGTTGGCCTTTCTCTATGGTAGGCACTCTGTCCAGCGAGACCCTTCGAAATGCCAGGGTTTCATCAATCTTACAGCTACAGACCTCGTGGAAGGAGAATAAAATTCCTGGGATGTAGTTTGGGACATTGGATAACTTGAGTCATGTACCCAACTCTGAAGTATTAACTCGATCCAGGGAGATGGGAGGTAGTGATTGATCGAATGATGATCACAGGCCCTGACTGCCCTGACTCCAGGAGGAGGGTCAAATTTCTTGGTAGATACTGAAAATAAATAGGTTTCCCCAAAGGAAATAGAGTTACCACTATGAAGAGAATAGAGAATGGATAATGAATAGGCAAATGTAACAGATGTCGACTACAGTCTAAGCTTCCTGCATTTCCTATCATTTTCTGAACACATGCTGCAATTTTCCATTTCCTGCCCTAGTACGTGATGTTTTCTTTGCTAAAGTGCCTGTCTCACACCTCCACCTATCAAAAGTTCAAAGTACATTTAAAATTGTGCTTCCTTTATGTAGCTTACTCCTTAATAATCAAAATTTATTACCTTTATAGAGCCCTGTAAAGGGCTCATCATCTACTTTGTATTATATTACATTGTGTACATGTCTTTCTTTTGTTATTGGATTGTAAGCTCCTTAGGGGAGAAAATGACACCTCGTAACACATTGCACACATGCATGCTATTTGGAAATCCAGGAGCATCCTCCACTATGGAAAAAGCTTTGTGTCAACTGTAAAGTACCATAATAAAGGTTATCATCATTATTTTCTACATTGCCATTTTCTCATAAATATTTGGTTGGTTTTCTAGACTATCTAATTGTAATCAGAAGTGATTCTCAGCAATCTCCAAATTCTCTATACTCACTCTTTTTCTAAATCCAAGATTAACATTTTTCAGGTGCAGAAATGTGCCTTCTTTCAAAATGCTTCAGGCATCTGGGCCAAGTAAACAGAGCAAGGATTTTATTTTGTGTCTGCATTTAGATTAAATTCTTTGGCATTGCTTTGGTTTTATCTCTTAGCAGCCTTTTACATTTTAATACTCTATCTTGTATCTTATGAACCTTAATCAAATGCAAAACTGAGTTTTTGGAGCCTGCCTATGGCCAGAGAGCTCATCTTTACTTGCTCCTGGAAGGCCTAGAAGCCTGTGGTAAGTACGCCTGGCACTAGCAGGCACTGACAGTACTATTCAGGCCTGCAAGCTGATCCAACCCCAGAGGCTCCAGCTTCCCTCAAGGCCTGTAGCCCATTCGCCAACCTCACAAATGAATGTTGAATATTACTGGGTACAGAAAGGCTGACCTGAGGTGAAACCTGAAGTAGGCTACCAGTCCTGCTCGGTGCGCCTTTCACCCATTCTGTACACTCCCTTCCTTTCCTAAGAGACGCCCACAGTCTACTTCCCTCTTGCTGCTCAGGGGCATGTGTTGGAAATGCCATCTATCAGTAGGTCTCCATTTTCTCCTATGTTTTTCAGTCTCCTCTGTGCATAAAAATTCCACCTGGCAATCCTTTCTTAGGAATCAATAATCTTGTACTGTGCTGTGCTAAGTTGCTTCAGTCATGTCCGACTCTTTGCAACCCTATGGAGCCCACCAGACTCTGTCCATGGGATTCTCCAGGCAGAAATACTGGAGTGGGTTGCTATGCCCTCCTCCAGGGCATCTTCCCAACCCAGGGATCGAACCTGTGTCTCTTACATCCCCTGCATTGGCAGGCTGGTTCCTTACCACTAGCACCACCAGGGAAGCCCAATCTTATATTAGTTATAGTTATTGGTCATAACTAGTGAGTTATGGCTGTTTATAATTTGATACATCATGTGAGCACACGTGCCAAGTTGCTTCAGTCGTGTTTGACTCTTTGTGACCCTATGGACTGTAGCCTACCAGGCTCCTCTGGCCATGGGATTCTCTAGGCAAGAATGCTTGAGTGGGTTGCCATGCCCTCCTCCAGGGGATTTTCCCAACCCAGGGATCGAACCTGAATCTCTTAGATCTCCTGCATTGGCAGCTGTGTTCAGTCCTTCCAAATTACATATTGAATTCTTGTGTCTGGTGGGACTGGCTAGAGACAACCCTCTACTCAAAGACAAAAATGAGATGGATCTCGAGCAACACAGCATTTGTGGGAAAGACCTGGAGATGGGCTAGAGTTGGATCAGAATAGAGTCCAGTGTGCCATTAGCAGTCCTTAGTGTTAAATGAATATTCCTGACAAGAGTGAGCAAGAAAGAGGGAGAGACCAGAGCAGAATATACTCATCAACATCACTACCGGAAACTCACTGAAAGCATGGGTTCTTCAGTCCCCCTAATGATACCGCTCCCATTTATAACTTGAGGTGAGAGCCTGGGGTCCATTGACAAAATCCAGTGGTGGGGGGAGGGGCAGTACTTTGGGCCTGTTTGATTTTGACTTTTTGGCCAGTGGGGTGGGGGTAGTCTTACCAGCTGCCATTTAAACCATGTGCCTGTTATGTGCTTTGCAGCCATTAACTCATTGAATCCAGGAAAGCTGGTGACAGAAACAGTCTCATTTTGCAGCTGGGATCAGTAAAGAGATGAGTGATTTTACAAAGAGGTTGTAAACTTAATATTCAAATCGAAGTCTACCTGCTTCTAAAGTTCCTGCTGCTAACTATCATACTCCTATCCAGCCACGTCAAAACAGGCAACTTAAGCAGTTTCTAAGTTCTCGTACACAGATCTGCCCACTAACTGGCTTATTTATCTACCGTAGGCAATCACTGTTGGTTGTTGAGAATATGGAGATATGTAGCAAGTGCCCTGGAAACAGTAAGGGTGGATCAGTGAGCTATGCCTGGGGATTAGTGCACTGAATTGAGCCTTGAAGGGTAAACAGAAGTTTGACAGGAACAGAATAAGAGGAGGGATGCTTTAGGAAAAAATCATATTGTTTCCCTTTTAGACTCTGAGAATGCTCACAGTATAAGAAGGGAAAAGCAGGATATGACAAATGGCCCTCACCTTGGGGTCCCCCTATTTAATGTCCCTGGAAGAGGATTGTGAGCTCAATAGATTGATGAGGGGTGGGAGGGATGAGTGGATCCAGGGTGATATGACCCAGCAAGGAACAGAATGGGGAGTGTGGGGATCTGCAGAGCGAAAATAAGAAATAGTGAAATAGTGATGGAGATTTGGCTTTTGTAACTAGAGCTTGGGAAACAGAGAGGTGGGGGTGGAGGAGATTATGAGGGAGGTAATTTAGCTCAGAGCAATATGGAGGAGGGTTCAAATGAAGGAAAGAGCCTGAGGTAGAGGTTGAAGGGAGATTGCCCTGGCTAATTTGCCCTAATGAGAAAAAATTCACCGGTTTGTACAAAGTAGTATTAGTTACATACATTACCTGATGTAACAAAAACACAAATTTCAGATATTTAACCATAAGAGAACTGTTAGGTAAAATTTGGTGCATTCATTCAACAGAACCTTATATAGCCAATTAGAACAACCGGGTAGGAACACAGACACAGCTTACATTAAAAAGAGCACCATACAAAATTATATTCACATTCTAAGTGTCCTAGGAACAAGAAGTTAATACACAAAAAATGAAGGCGGCCCTGTTGGTTGACATTATTATTTTCCCTTTTAACAATTTAAAAAGGAAAAATGATCTCAAAGTGATTTCTTGAGGTTCTTCCATTACACCGAGAGTAACAGCAACACACATCTGTTGAATGCAGTCTATGTACGTTCCAGACACTGTCCTGTTTCATGGATTTGCGCTTTTAATCCTCAGAGCCACCCTCTCGGGTGAGTATTGTTATTTGGTGAAAGTCGCTGAAGTTTCTTGCCCAAAATCTCACAGTTAGACCCAGGACATAAACCCAGGCAGTTGAGCTTCAGAATTCATGCTTTTTTAGCACCACGTGAGGCTGCTTCCCCTTAATGGCAAGGTCATTTTGGCATGACAGCTTTGCTAGGTTCGAGGTGGCTTCATGTCATTCTGAATCTGTCTCTAGAGCAAATGATGTTGTAAAAGTAGTCTGTTAAGAAAGCACATGTCTTTGGGGTGAGCCAGCATAGCACAAGCTGGCACATAAGAAAGGCTGGATCTTCTATTCAGTTTAACCATGGAACAGCCCAACTAATTTAGCCAAATTTCATCAAGTCCCTGCCTCCAAGCAATTATTTAATCTCTCTGCATACTGCTGGATCTCCTTTTATACACAAACCCCAAGTATCTAGTAACTCTTAACAGAATGGATTTTTCTCTGTTAGCTGGGGATGGATTTAGAACCAAACAGAACCTTCACTTTAAAGAGTCCCTGAGCAAGCTCTGTTAACATCATTCCCCAAAGGATCCAGGTTGTGCCAAGTCAAGTTCTGGCTGTGTGCTGCAATGAAGTAGGTTACTAGGTGCTTTAAAATGTGGTAACTTGTGACAAGCAGAGACTCTTAAATTTTATAACTCCTTATGAGAAGATAACACTTTCATAGGTGTTATGTTTATCAGTCTCTGTTAGGAGTTGAATTGTGTCTCCTGAAAATTCATATGTTGAATTCCTAGCCCCCAATATTTCAGAATGTGATCACATTTGGGAAAAGGGTCGTTGCTGATAAAATTAACTAAGATGAAGTCATACTGAATTA
The DNA here is from genome assembly GCF_000754665.1 of Bison bison bison. NCBI lineage: Eukaryota > Metazoa > Chordata > Mammalia > Artiodactyla > Bovidae > Bison > Bison bison. The sequence goes on along the minus strand of NW_011494735.1, from coordinate 5,825,593 downwards.
GGATGGATGCTAACCCAGCATGACTGGTGTTCTTATAAAAAGGAGAAATTTGGGGGCATTTGCACAGGGAGAAGCCAGGTGAAGGTGAAAGAAGAGATCAGGGAGATGCTGCAGAAATCAAGGAGTGCCAAAGACTGCTAGCAGACCACCAGCGGCTTGGAGGGAGGCTTGGAACAGATTTCTCCTTCACAGTCTTCAGAGAGAACCAACCCGCTGACAGTTTGATCTCCGACTGCTTCCCTCCAGAACTGAGACAATAAGTTTCTGTTGTTTCAGCCCCTTAAGTCTCTGTTATGGCAACCCTAACAAACTAATATGGTCTCCAAAATTAGTCTCTGAAGATAGATAAACTATTATTTTCCTTCTTCATATACATCATAGTCAGTGTTTAGTAATTCAAGAGAATTTTACTAAATTCAGTGAATTTAGTAAATTCATTCATTTATATGTATGAATACGCACAACTCTCCTGTGAAGTAAAGGATTTGATATCCTCTGCATTTTGGAGGTAAAACCCAAGGCACAGAAACCAGACAGAGTTCCCCATTAAAAAGTACTGGGACCAGGATATCAAACTGAATATTCCTTTTATGATGCCATGTTGCCTCCACCAAAGGAGGACAAAAGCATGGAGAGCTATGTGGAGCAGTGAAAATGAAATGACAAAGACATGGACATTGAAAAAGAAGTGGAATTTGTGAGCATACTGAGACCTAGGGATAGAGGCAACAACAGGAAGATGCAAATTTGGGGGTGTATATCCCAAAATGCATTTCATGGAAACTCTTGGCATGTCAACACCATATGAAGAAATGGTCCCAGTGTATTTAAGGGGGAGAAAGGTTGCTTACTCTATCTCCTGCTCAGAGATTCAAGGCACCCATAAACAGTTCAAATACTCCAAGTTTTGCAGAAAAGAACTCTATTGAACTTTGTTTAACCCAGCACTTTTCAAACTTACTCAAGTATGGAATCTTTTTGCTACTGTTGATCTATAATGTTGCAGGACAAATGCTCTGGGCTAGAGACAGAAACTAGAGCAAGGAGACCCACGGATGAGGATCAGTTCAGTTCAGTTCAGTCGCTCAGTCGTGTCCGACTCTTTGTGACCCCATGAATCTCAGCACGCCAGGCCTCCCTGTCCATCACCAACTCCCGGAGTTCACTCAAACTCAGGTCCATCGAGTTGGTAATGCCATCCAGCCATCTCATCCTCTGTCATCCTCTTCTCCTCCTGCCCCCAATCCCTCCCAGCATCAGGGTCTTTTCCAGTGAGTCAACTCTTTGCAAGAGGTGGCCAAAGTACTGGAGTTTCAGCTTCAGCATCAGTCCTTCCAGTGAACACCCAGGACTGATCTCCTTTAGGATGGACTGGTTGGATCTCCTTGCAGTCCAAGGGACTCTCAAGAATCTTCTCCAACACCACAGTTCAAAAGCTTCAATTCTTTGGTGCTCAGCTTTCTTCACAGTCCAACTCTCACATCCATACATGACCACTGGAAAAACCATAGCCTTGACTAGACCTGT
>NW_011494735.1:5812110-5823966 GCF_000754665.1 Bison bison bison | reverse complement strand
GTTGGCAAAGTAATGTCTCTGCTTTTTTAATACACTGTCTAGGTTGGTCATAACTTTCCTTCCAAGGAGTAAGCATCTTTTAATTTCATGGCTGTAATCACCATCTGCAGTGATTTTGGAGCCCGTAAAAAACAAAGTCTGACACTGTTTCCACTGTTTCCCCATCTATTTCCCATGAAGTGATGGGACCGGATGCCATGATCTTCGTTTTCTGAATGTTGCGCTTTGGCCAACTTTTTCACTCTCCTCTTTCACTTTCATCAAGAGGCTTTTGAGTTCCTCTTCACTTTCTGCCATAAGGGTGGTGTCATCTGCATATCTGAGGTTATTGACATTTCTCCCGGCAATCTTGATTCCAGCTTGTGTTTCTTCCAGTCCAGCGTTTCTCATGATGTACTCTGCATAAAAGTTAAATAACCAGGGTGACAATAACCAGCCTTGATGTCCTCCTTTTCCTATTTGGAACCAGTCTGTTGTTCCATGTCCAGTTCTAGCTGTCGCTTCCTGACCTGCATAGAGGTTTCTCAAGAAGATACCTAGGCGGTAATGTCCTAACATTAGTCAAGCTCTTTCTCTAGTTTGTCACCTCTTTTTCTCTTTCACAGAAAGACTCTTATATATCTGTTCACTTTTTCAATTAAACGTCAGACATACAAAGAGCATATGGAGAGTAACAAAAAAGATACTCATGGCGACATCACTCAAATTTTAGAAATAAAACATTGTGGGTTTAGTTGAAGCTTGTGTTTCTTTTCCAAAGATACTCTCTTGTTTATAACCTCACTTGCACCCTAGATATAATTACTAGTTCTTAGCAACTAAACAACAGCAAACTTTATGTAACTGCTATTCTAGTGTATACATTTTTCTGAAACTTGCTTGTTTTGTTCAATATAATCTATGTGAGAGTTTTCCATGTTGATATATTACCTCTAGTTCATTTATTTTTACTGTAGTATAGTATTCCATTGTATAAATATACCAATATGTAGGTAAGCATACTTTCATTTATAGACATTTAGGATTAGACATTGCTGTTATGAATCATCCTGCAATGAATATTCTCATTCATAAGTTGAGAAAAATAAGAGAACTTTTCTCTAGGATATATATAAATTGTTGTTATTTAGTCACTAAGTCATGTATGACTATTTGTGACTCCATGGACTGTAGCCTGCCAGGCTCCTCTGTCCATAGAATTTTCATGGCAAGAATGCTAGAGTGGGTGGCCATCTCCTTCTCCACGGGATTTTCCCAACCCAGGGACTGAACTCACATCTCCTCCACTTAGGCAGATTCTTTACCACTGAGCCACCTGGGAAAGCCCATGCTGCTGCTAAGTCACTTCAGTCATGTCCGACTCTGTGTGACCCCAGAGACAGCAGCCAACCAGGCTCCCCCATCCCTGGGATTCTCCAGGCAAGAACACTGGAGTGGGTTGCCATTTCCTTCTCCAATGTGTGAAAGTAAAAAGTGAAAGTGAAGTCGCTCAGTCATGTCTGACTCCTAGCGACCCCATGGACTACAGCCTACCAGGCTCCTCTGTCCATGGGATTTTCCAGGCAAGAGTACCAGAGTGGGGTGCCATTGCCTTCTCCAGGAAACCCCATAGGAGATATATATATATATATGTGTGTGTATATATGTATATATATATATATATATGTAATCGTTGGGTTATAGGGTATGTACACATCCAATTTTACTAGTTATTGCCAAATTACTCTTCAATGTAGTTATTCTGAGTTCAATTTGTATGAGAGTTCCAGTGGCTCCTCATGAACTCTTTTTATTGTTACCTTACATCATCTTCATCAAGCTAATGTTTATGAAATGATATTTCATTATGGTTTTAATTTATTTGCATTTGTCCATTTGCTAATCTAAGGAGATCAATAGTTTCATTATATATTTATTGGTCATTCAGGTTTCTTCTTCTGTGAATTGCCTTCTTCTTTGCATATTAGTTTTCATTCATTTTTTTTTCTATTGACATTTTTCCCTCATTGATTTTGGAAAGATTTTTAATTAGTTCTCCATGCCACAGTAGTAATCTTTTCTTTACAAATATTTTCCTGAAGACTTGGGACTTTTCAATATTTGGCGGTTTTCTTTGGATATAAGTTATAAAATAATTAAATTTATCTACATATTCATTATTATTTGTACATTTTGTGTCTTGTTTAAGAAATCTTTCCCAAAATTCAAGAAGTAGATATATTCTCTTTATTTTCTTCTAAAATTTTTAAAGTTTCACTTTTTACATTTAGCTCTTTAATAAACTTGGAATTGATTTTTGTGTTTTATATGAAGTAAGGATTCATTTCTCCCCATTGGGTAATCTATTATCATAGCACTTTTATTTAATTGTCTATAATTTTCCTCATAGAGAATCTTCAGTGTTTCCTCTCATGATATTTTATTTGCATAGGCATCTATTTTGGATCATAATATCATATAATTATTCTGTTTATTTCTATACCAATATCATATTGAATTAGTTACTACAGCTTCATAATAAGTTGATTTCTGATATGGTAGGTTAATTGAATTGAGCGGTTGTCCCTGTTGGCTCAGTTGGTAAAGATCCACCTGCAATACAGGAGACATGGATTTGATCCCTGGGTTGGGAAGATCCCCTGGAGGAGGGCATGGTAACCCACACCAGTATTCTTACCTGGAGAATCCCCATGGACAGAGGAGGCTGGTGAATTGCAGTTCCTGGGATTGCAAAGAGTTGGACACGACTGAGCGACTAATGGAGAAGGGTACTCTTGCCTGGGAAATCCCATGGACGGAGGAGCCTGGTAGGCTGCAGACCATGGGGTCTCGAAGAGTCGGACATAACTGAGCAACTTCACTTTCACTTTTCCCTTTCATGCATTGGAGAAGGAAATGGCAACCCACTCCAGTGTTCTTGCCTGGAGAATCCCAGGGACGGGGGAGCCTGGTGGGTTGCCGTCTCTGGGGTCACACAGAGTCAGACACGACTGAAGCAACTTAGCAGCAGTAGCAGCAGAGCAACTAAGTACAGGACACACACAGCACACCCATGCCCTTAGCATCTAACTTTGCAGCTCATTGCATCAAGAAGTTGAGCCTGGTTCCCAACCCTTTGAATCAGGACTGGTCTTACTACTTGCTTTGACTAATCAAGTGCGTTATAAGCGACAGTGTGCCAGTTCTAAACTTAGACCTCAAGAGACCCTGTATGCTTCTACTGCCTCTTTTGGAATTCTGCCCTCACTGTGAGAATAAACTCACATAGTGTGCTGACAGATAAGAGAGCACACGATACAGGATAAAGTCAACCCAAGTGGAGACCATCCTAGACCAGCCAGTGCCCAGCCAGCAAACAGGCTGCCCTTACAAAAGAGCTTAGCCAAAATAGCCACACTTGGCTTAAATCACCAGAACTCTACAGCCAACCTGTAAATTTATAAGCCAAAATAAATGTTTATTGTGTTCTGCCACTGAGGTTTTGTCATTGTGGGTTCTGCACCTTAATTGTGCTAAAAGATAACTGACATGTGCATCAAGTCTGTTATTTAAAACCATCTTAGTTGATCACAGCCTTATGTGCTTCCCCATATAGAGTTTAAAACTGATTTATCAAATTCTGTGACCTGGTTTAACCCTTTAACATATAACTCAAGTTCTAGGATGGCATCCTTTGCAACACAGAATCTTTTCCAAGATTTCACCTTAGATGATCACCAAAGGTGAATCTAACTGAACCATCCGTTGCTCCATTTCTGATAAGTTCTTAATTTATTTGTATTTGCTTTTTCATATTATAATATTATCATAAGATGGTATCGGTGGTTCTGTTGCCAGGGCAACCAAATGTGATACATGAGCTTTTAGCTTTAACTAAAACCTTAACTCTCTTCGGCTACATTCCATATGCTTCCTTGATTCCCTTCTTTTGTGAGGTTGAAATAATGGAAGATATGCTACAGTTCTGTCTGTGTCTTATGTTTTATATCTGCTTGCTCCTTTACATTCATTAGCAGGTATTATATCATTCTCTAAAATTGCTAATTTCCTTTTACTATTTGTCCTTGATAGATCCTCTTCTTCAGTATAATTTTGCACAGTTTACTCAACATATATTAATGGTCACCTATCATGTTCCTGGCACTGGGGTTATAAAAGTGAATAAGGCAATTATGGCCCATGTCCTTTCAGAACTTACCAGGTTAGGAAGACAGGAATATTGTTATATTATAGCACAAAGTAAATTACCAGTATGTGAAGTGCCATGTACAGGTTGATGGGTGGGGGCCTGATCTAATCTGCATCAGTGAAGATTTCTGTGAGGAATAAACTTGAAGCTTAGGCTGAAGAATAATTTGGAGTTAGCCAGAACTGTGAGAGAACATATTTGGCAGGGGTACAATGTGATGAAGCCTTGAGGTCTTAGGGAGGATGAGGAGTTGGAAAGGGGGCCAGTGTGACCTCCTGTGGATGTAGGAGGTTAGTGTATGAGGGTGAGAGGAGTTTGGGATGCACCTAGAGAAGTGGGAAGGGACAAAAATCACAGTGGACCTCACAGCGTGTCTGCCGCAGCTGTTTAGGAACTGTGTTACGAAGCTCTTAAATAGTGAAGTCATCCAAGAGAAGCTCATTTCTCCTCACAGTCCAGAGCCATGTATAAGCTGTGTTAGAGATGCTCTGTGTGTTCGCTGGTCCTCAGGTCTGTGTCCCAGGCCACCTCAGATCCAGGTTATGCCACATCCCCTGCTAAGATGGGGAGAAACTTTCTCTGGTGCTGTACTCACTCCATGGAAATCAGAAGTCAAGCCCAAAGGCCTGATTCTGTAGCACCACTCCCTCCAGGGTATCACTCTTCATAGAAGGTCTCTCTTGGTCATCGTCCCTGGGACTTTAGTTGCTGTGATGGCACTGGGATCTGTGCATGTACGCCAGATATCTGGTTAAGAGCCTGTGACTGATATAAGAGCTACATCTTTACATGGAAATGACTTAATCTAGGATCTGGTCTGAGAAAAACTTGGTTTTACTGTTTTCAGCTTTTTGTTTCTTGTTATTCATTCTGGTTATTTCTATCAGGTCCCCTCAGTTTTCTTGCCTTTTAGGTCCTCCAACAATACACATGCACTCAGGAAATATGGTGTGTTGACCATGCAGCTAAAGGTTGTAGGTGTAGCCTAGTCAGGGATTTTTAGATCCCAGGTTTTAGAACTGGGGTCCATGACAAAGGTTCATAGCTCCCCTATTCCTATGACATGCAGACCGCTCTGAGTAGATGTGTTTAGCAGACATTTGTGGTTTTAGCTTGCCCATTCTTCTCTCTTGGTAACATCAGGAACTTGATTTTTTCTTTAGTACCTTGATTCACTCCAAATAGATTTCGATCTTGATGGTGCTGCTGGTCAATAAGCTTTATATCCTTTAGCCATGGAGGGACCCGGAGTCTAATCTAGGTCAAACAGAATTCCTCTCCAGGAACTGTGCTTACAGCAAGGGGGAAATGACTTGATCTGCTTCATTCCACTGGCAATACACAAGAAATCGTGCCCACTAGAAGTTCCTGCTGCCTGGATCCCAAAACAGCTCTATTTCCTCTCCCACTCCATTTCCTTCCACCAGATCCCTGTGGTGCTTAAATTAGCCAGAGTAGTCAGCTTCTGTACTTTGCAACGGGCGAAAAGTGCAACTCACAATGTGCATGGGAGACTCCTTCTAAGGTGTGGGATTCTTCAGGTTCTCAAAAGCATCCATAATCCATATAAGGTTAAAAATCTTTCAATTAGATGATCATGTCTTTCCTTGAGATTTCAAGAGAGAATTGGCTACATCCATCTTTGCAACTTAACAAATGCTTGAGTCACAGAACTGAAGCTCAAAATTGCGGACTTTCTGACATTCTCTTGCAAAGCATGATTTTTATTTTTTTTTTTTGGCAGAATGGGCCTTTAACTAGAAACTCATGAAATAATTTAGTTAGCCCCTCAATTAAAAGATTACCCCTGGAACTTCCTCTACAGTCCAGTGTTTAAGACTCTGATCTTCCAATGCAGAGGGTGCAGGTTCCTTCCCTGATAGGGGAACTAAAATCCCACATGTGATGTGATGTGGCAAGAAAAATAAATTAAAAAGTTATCTAATCTATAAAAAAGACTATACATTATTGATAAAAAAAGACTAGCCCTGTCTTTTCCTAAAGTGAGTTTTGCTTTCCAGTTAAAGGCTTCATTCCTTTCCCACCACCCTGGCCCATTCCTCTCCTCACATGAGTTTTTTGTCTAGTTAAAAGATCTCTTTCTATGCATGGAGGAGTGATTCGTAGCTACAGGAGAATTAAGTTAAGTTTGGTCTCTAGGCCAGTATTCCTCCACATTTCAAGCAGGATGCCTGAAGGGGTGCAAGCTGGGCTGAGGAACCAGAGACTGTCCAGCTTATGAAAAACAAGGGTATTCTTTTTTGTTAATCTCTAGCTCTTGAAAAGTCAAGTTCACTGCTAAGTGCAAACTGAATGGTTCCTTGTTACCATTCTAAAATGAGAGACCTTCAAAAGGAGGAGAAGAAACAGGCAAATGAAACCACTTTTGGGTCCAAACCACAAAAACCAGAGACAGTTCCAAGACACACCCAACTGTTATCCCCCTCCCAACCCTATGTCCCTCTTTACCACCAAAAAATTATTTCAGCTTTATGCCAAGAACAACATATCACATTTGGGATGACTGATTTAGTTATTACGATTTAATCACACACATGTGTGCACACACACATATATGCTCTTTTACCAAGCTCCCCTTCTCTCTTTGCTTCCATATCATTTAAAATGGGAGTGAGTTCAGGAAGCAGAGTGTGTTTGTCTTGTCTGCTTCCCACAAGAATTCAATTGCCAGTGACAATGGTGCCGTCATAATTTGGTTTTGCTTCCCCGAAGAAAATACAACTGGATGTCAGAGCCGGCACATTGAGAGCTGTGTTTGGACAAGGACTTAGAACCAGGAGAAAGCTCATTTTCAACACAACTTACACTGGTCTCCAGTGGGAAGAGTTCAGGGCAGAGTAGTGTTCAACCACCATCATTTTACATGAATAAGGACCAAAGGCCAGTGACTTTCAGAAAGAGAGCATGATGCCAGCAGTCATTTAGATTCCCTTGCCGTCTCTTCTAACTCAGAAGGTTAATCTTCAATTGTTTAAAAAATCTATTTCACAGCTCATCAGAGTGTTATCCTTAATATAAATTTCTTATTAAAAAATTTACTGAGCACCCAGCCAGTGCCCAGCACTCCACTGGATGCCATTAGATAAAGGAGATGGAAGAGTATAGATTCTGGTTGGATGAGCAACAACTTACCCAAGAAGCAATTTTCTTTATAACCTACATTAATACTAATGAAGCCAGTGATCACTTGCTGGGCAACTGGTATATTCTCAAAACTATACAAGGTGCTCGACATTCGTGAAACAGAATCCTCCTGGCAACAAGAGGATGCCAGCTAGGTGTTCTAGAGAAAATTTGCTGCCTCGGTGGAAAGCGGTGCACTGTTTAGTGTACACTCTTCCAGGTTATCCCATTCTGATTCTTAGAGGGGAGCTTTCATTGCCTTTCAGCCATTCTGCTACTCCGTAGGTTATAGAAAACAGTTGTTGTTTAGTTGCTAAGTTGTGTCTGGCTCTTTGTGACCCCATGAAATGTAGCCGGCCAGGCTCCTCTGTCCATGGGATTTCCCAGGCAAGAACACTGGTGTGGGTTGTCATTTCCATCTCCAGGGGATCTTCCCAACTCAGGGATCAAACCCACGTCTCCTGTATTGGCAGGGAGATTCTTTACCACTGAGCCACCAGGGAAGCCCTATCGATAACAGACAGCAATACAAATGATTCTCGTCTATAGGATACAAATATATACTGGTTCGATATAATTAAATTGGCTTCTCCACCTATTCATCTTTCCCCCCATTAGAAATAGCCAGTTTCTGTTTGCAAACCTATTTCAGCATTCTTTTACATCATATAAATTCGTGCTTCTTTTATTTCTCCTTTGAAATAATTTAACATTTATCTGTTAAAGACAGTCTTTAGCATGTTCCTTTTATATCTGTATGAGAGTCATAATTTCATTTTTTTTTAAAAGATCCTTTAACAATGTAATGAACTCCATTGTACAGATGAAGAAATTGGGCCTCAGAGTGAAATGAATTGCTCAGGACCACTAATCATCAAGTGACCTAGTCAAGGCCAACACCTGCTCTCTCTGACGCCCATAGCCTGTGTGCTTTCTTCTAATTAGGCCCCCGCTCTGTGCCAGGCATGTGCTAGGCGTAAGGGAATATTCTTTCAAGTCATTCAGCTGTTAACAGTCTCTTCTGCACTGGCACTATGCGCTTATAAAATGTTCATGATATAATCTCCTTTTGCCCAGATGATAATCAAGGTACACACTAAAAAGAAGAAAAATGCATGATAAAGAAAGGGCAGTCAGGGAGTGGAAAGAGCCCGGTGGAATTATTCTCAAAAGCTTTTAGGAAGTGATAGTTTCTCAATCTGCATTGTGTAAATGGAAGGGCCATTAAGAGAAGGCTGCAAGTTAAAGCTGACACATTGGAAACTTACATCCTGAAGCCTCAAGTCGTGTCATTTAAGAAGCATGCAAGGAAACAGGATTAGACCACTGCTTGCACATTTGTTATCTAACTGTAAAAAAAAAAATGTGGCCAGTGAAACGAAGCACCTGTTCTAATCTCTTAAGCATTTGGATATATAACTATTTTGCATGAAGTTTTCATTGGCTTGAATTTACCTGGGTTTGGCTTACCACTGGTTATGATCAGTTCCTTTGTGTTTGTAGGCTAAACTCTAAACTTTGTACCATACATCTTTGATGTGGCCCCTACTCACTTTTCCTCTCTTCTGATATCCAACAGCATTCATCTATGCTGATATCTCCATCTCATTCCCCCTCACGTACACACAGACACACAGACACCCCCCCCCCCCACACACACACACACATATACCCTCTCACAATCTAGGTTTCTGACTCTCGGAGAGGCTTACAATTCCCCAGGACACCAGGCTTTGTAGCAGTTAAGCCTTGATTGAAGATTTACTTGTGACAGGGCCCTTCCAACTCGTCCCACTCTGGCGAACAACTAACCATCACTCAGCCCTCAATTTAAACTCTCTTACACTGTTGGTGGGAATGCAAACTAGTACAGCCACTATGGAGAACAGTGTGGAGATTCCTTAAAAAACTGGAAATAGAACTGCCTTATGATCCAGCAATCCCACTGCTGGGCATACACACTGAGGAAACCAGAAGGGAAAGAGACACATGTACCCCAATGTTCATCACAGCACTGTTTATAATAGCCAGGACATGGAAGCAACCTAGATGCCCATCAGCAGAAGAATGGATAAGAAAGCTGTGGTACATACACACAATGGAGTATTACTCAGCCATTAAAAAGAATACATTTGAATCAGTTCTAATGAGATGGATGAAACTGGAACCTATTATACAGAGTGAAGTAAGCCAGAAAGAAAAACACCAATACAGTATACTAACGCATATATATGGAATTTAGAAAGATGGTAACAATAACCCTGTGTACAAGACAGCAAAAGAGACACTGATGTATAGAACAGGTTTATGGACTCTGTGGGAGAGGGAGAGGGTGGGGAGATTTGGGAGAATGGCATTGAAACATGTATAATATCATGTATGAAATGAGTCCCCAGTCCAGGTTCAATGCACGATACTGGATGCTTGGGGCTGGTGCACTGGGACGACCCAGAGGGAGAGTATGGGGAGGGAGGAGGGAGGAGGGTTCAGGATGGGGAACAAAGGTATACCTGTGGCGGATTCATTTCGATATTTGGCAAAACTAATACAATATTGTAAAGTTTAAAAATAAAATTAAAAAACCAAATCATTTTCTGATCCTGGTTTGCAAAAATCAGTTTTTCCCTGAACATATGTCATCACCAGCATGTGCTTACAAATCCCCTGGTCGTGCCTATTTGTTTACACATTTGCTCCCAGGGTGCTCTGGTCTCTCTCCTCTCCTCTTTCCCACGCTGCCTGATGCATATTTGTGCTCAGTAATTTAATGCATCATTCACCCGTGTGGATTCACCAACATGATAGCTAAAGCACTGGAAAGGATGGTAGAGATCAGAGCACTCAAACCCTCCTCTTCACTGCCGGGGAGACTGAGGCGTAGACAAGTGCAATCCGCTCACAGAGGCAGGTGAGGAGTGAATTATTAGAACCCAGGACTCCCTTCTGAGTTAAGTGCTAATTCCCACACCCTTGCTGCTTTCTGGGGTGGAGAGAGGGTGGGAGGGAAAATTACCCTGAGAAAGAGGCCAGTTGGTGCTGTGTTTTGTTTCTGTGGTGCTTTCATAATTTTGGTAAAGATATTTTAAGCCAGAGCACTGGAGTGGTTCAGTGCTCATTACCCAACTTGGCATTTTCCTCCTGTGAGCAGAGTGGCTCGGAGCCTTATCATAGCCCTGTAACCACATCCCCTGCTGAGCCTAATGCTAAATCAACACAGTCAGCTAAAAACAAACACTCACAGGTGTGCAGCACATGGAGCGCGGGAGGGTGTTTATTCTAACACCAAGGATGGTGAGCTGGGTTTGGTGAAGGTGGGGAATAGACCGCAAATGGACATGGGCAACATCCCAAAGGATCTCCCAAGCCTGGGGTGCTGGGAGGGTTGCCGACGGCTTCTGAGGACTCCAGTTGCCCCTTTGAAAATCAGGTCCCTTGTATGTGGAATCTAAAATATGATACAAATAAACTTACGAAACAGAAACAGACTCATAGACTTGGAAAACAAACATGGTTACCAAAGGGAAAAGTTGGCGGCGAGGGGAGGGATAAATTAGGAGTTTGGGATTGGATAAACAACATGGTCCTACTCTGGAGCACAGGGGACTACATCCACTATCCGGTGATAAGCCATAATGGAAAAGAATGTGAAAAAGAGTATGTGTCTATACAGAGAATTGAATCACTCTGCTGTGCATCAGAAACTGACACGTCATTGTAAATCAACTATACTTCAATTAAAAAAAAAAGAAGAAAGATCTGAGTTTCCTAATTATATGAAAAACACCCATCAGGCACTTCTTAGAACTTCGTGGGGCCTAAGGGAGGGGTCCAAACAAAGGTGACTGATATACATGACCCACTGGCATCCTTGGCTGCAGCACCTGATGGGAACTGGGGACTGGCAAATGAGCTGAAAGGAGCTCTCCTTCAGATGTAAAGGAGGAATTCACAGACCCTCTCTCCAGCCTGCTGCGCAGATCCAACTCTGCCAGGAAGAAAAGCTTCTGGTCTTTTATTCCTGAAGCTGCCACACTGAACACCCCTGAGCCAGGTGACTAGGGAAGGGTAAGTAATGATAATTATCAATATGAAGCAGCCTGAGTGAGGCCCTTCTATGCCAGACTGCCGTAAGTGCTTCATAGGTGTTATGGGATTTAATCCTTGCCTCCACTCTATGAGGCAGAAATCTTTTAACAGTGTCCTCTCCACTTTACAAATAAGGAAATGAGGGGAGACAGGGATACATTAAATTGTTTAAGGCTATAGAGCTAGCAGGTTTGTGATGGAGCCACAATTCAGTTTTAGGCAGTTGGTTTAAGAGTCTGTGTTCCCAGACCTTCGAGATATTGCCTCAGCTTTGGACTGTTGATCCAATAGTTCTCAAACTTAGCTGGATATTAGAACTTCCAATGGCAGGACCCACCTCCAAAGATACTAATTTATGTGCTTTGGGATAGCCTGGGTTTTATATATATATATGTGTGTGTGTGTGTGTGTGTGTGTGTGTGTGTGTGTGTGTGTCA
>NW_011494735.1:5806369-5812010 GCF_000754665.1 Bison bison bison | reverse complement strand
TCAGGGGGCTTCCCAGGTGGTGCTAGTGGTAAAGAACCCATCTGCCAATGAAGGAGATGCTGGAGATGCAGTTTGGATCCCTAGCTTGGGAAGATCCCCTGGAGGAGGGCATGGTAACCCATTACAGTATTCTTGCCCGGAGAATCCCATGGACAGGGGAGCCTGGTGGGCTACAGTCCATGGGGTTGCAAACAGTTGGACACGACTGAAGTGATGGAGCACACAGGCATATGTGTGTGTGTGTGTGTGTGTAGTGTGTTTAACATACATATGTATGTGTGTATTTGTGCATCTGTGTTGTAATCTGATTAGCCCTGGGCACTAAAGAGTGAAGCTGGCATAGACAGGAATTCCCTCCACGTAATCTGAAGTCAGTATGAAGGAGGAATGGGCAGGCAGTGCTGGAAGCCCAGCCAACGAAGGCCTGGCACAGGTGTGGCACAATGACTAAGGCCAAGGAAGAATGCCACAAGAAGGCAGAGGTGGCCAAAAGGAGTACTAGGGAGACAAGAAAGCCATCAGGGGCCTATATCCCCATTTGCCAGGGGTGGGCCCTGGAGACGCGCCAAGGGAGAAAATGAGGAGGGGCTGGGCACCTTCACTGCAGCACAGATGGTTCCTGGAACTCACCAGTACGATGGAGAATTAGTTCCCGGAAAGGTGTTTTAAGAGAGAGACTTGCCCTGTAAATCACATCTGTGGAGCTACCAGGGGGATATTTAGAAATCTGAAGTGCAAATTGCAGGAATCTACTGAAACCAGAGACTGAGGGCTTGGGATGTGAGTGCTGGAAAGGGAGGGAGTCCCCCGCCCTTCAGTGACTGGTCTGGAGTCAGCCTGAATTCATTGCAAGTTATGTCTTCTTGTACCTGTAGGGGTTGCTTTCCTTTGAAATATGTATTTTAAAATGATGAAATTCACGTCCCTTAAGGACAAATTAAAATGTCTTAAAATAGAAAAAAATCACTCACAATTTTATCACCTAGATGTAACAATTATTATTTAGAATATTCCTTTATGCTGTTTTCCCTGGACATAATTTTTTCAACACAATGTTAATCACTATGTCTATGCAATATGACAGTCTGCTTTTTCACTTAACATAAAGCTGTTTATTCTTTGAATCAACCCCTTTAATTCCTTCATAATAACTATACTAACAGTGGTCAGTTATTACTGGGTTTCTGAAGTTGAATAATCTATGCAATCATTCTCTGGAGCAAAAATTTGCCTGAACATCTACTGTTGCTAAGAATTGTTTTTATTTTTACTTATTTAAATATATGAAGCCTAAAACCGGTGATAAACTTCTTTACTACTTGCACAATACTCATGAAATCAAAGCAATTTTATATTTTAGAAGCAAAACTACAAAACCAATAAATTAAAGAAATATTAATTAAACATGACAGACATTGTTGCGTGAGCCTGACTGTTGTTCAATGCTAGGATACAAGCACCATGCCCTCTTGGCACCTACAGGACTTAGAGCTGGGGGTTCCTCGGTTTGTCCTCTACTTTCCTCTGTTCTGAACTCAGGACCTTCATGCACACAACCCACAGGCACCATGGGCCTTTATTTGGCATGGATGTTTCCTTGTATCGATCCTAATTTCCATCTCTCCTCCCTAGCTCATGGCAATTCAAGTAATACCACTTGTTGCCAATGTATTGATATCTATAAATGCAGATTCCAAGTTGAGGCCTAAAATCGAATCCAGATGGGTCTTTCAGCTAACCTAGAACATGGCTATATTAGTTTCAAGTTATGATTGAAAGGTAAACACAAATGTAAAAATGTTTCATAGCGAATTCTACATCAAGAGGCCTCATCATCAGACCCTGCCATTTTGAGAAGTAGGTGTTTACTGAGTGCCTTCCTCACTTGTGTGAGGTGACTTATCTAGAACCACTCGCTCTAACAACATTTAATTCCCATTCCACAGATGAAGTCATTGAGGTTTGACAGGGTTATGAAACTTTCTGAAGGACATGAAGCTGTCATACGGTGGAGCTATAGTTCTAACCTTGGTCTCTGTCATTTCACGGACTGTTCCCCAGACCATGATTACACATGGATGTCCACAATTTTTTATATAGAGTGTTCTTTTCCCATCTGGGGTTTATACCGCCAAGGACCAAGGCTAGAGATAAATAATCATTTTTTCTTTTGGAGAGAATGTAGCATGTGTTGTCTGTGGTGTGTTTATTTAGCTCTAAAACTAACCTGACAAGGATGAACCCTTGAAGATATTTCAGGAAATTTGGCAATAGCATAGGTGGTTGGCAGTAGCTTGCCAGCTATTAAATGGTTCTGAATATATGAAGACTTGTAATTTCCTTCTCGGAAGGGCTTTGCCAAAGAGACTAAGCCACGTGTCATAATCCCCGAACACACATTGGCACATGCAGAAGCTCTGTTGGTGCAAATGGATTCTTGAAACCAATCAGACGAGCTTGGTATTTCATCTTTTGGCCCCAAACCATAAACTGGCACAAATAACACTACCCCTGCCATGCACCAAAGTTCAGAATAATAAATCAGCCAGCCTGTTATTATATTGGGAGAGCCAGCTTTCTCTTCTCAGTGAGCAGATTGATGTATCTGTTTAGACTGGATGTCTCAGGGCTCCCTGGGAACCTGGGCTGACTTCCTAGTGCCCAGGCAGGCACTGCCCCAGATTTGTGTGTATACAGGTGAGTTCCCACTGGGCAGGTCTGCTGGGACCAAACTGGTTTCTAAACCTGTTTGGCTTCTCCCGAGGTCCATAGCTGTCAAAAGCAAAACAAAGTAAAGGACCAGGGATGGCAGAAAGGCAAAAGCTCATCCATCAGGCTGGGGAAGCAGAAGACGGAAAGCCTTCCTTAGCTGCTTGATCCTAGGTCCCTTGTTTTGCCTTGGTTCGAAGTACTTTTAAAAATGATCATGAGTGCCAAATTGCTTCTGTTGTGTCTGATTCTTTGAGACTCTGTAGACTGTAGCCCGCCAGACTCCTCTGTCCATGAGATTTTCCAGGCAAGAATACCGGAGTAGGTTGTCATGTCCTTCTCTAGGGGATCTTCCCAATCCAAGGATGGAAGCTGTGTCTCTTATGTCTCCTGCATTGGCCAGCAAGTTCGTTACCACTAGAGCCACCATGGGCTAAAAAAAAAAAGAATTATATTAATATTTTAATGAGAGGATCATGGGTGAGTGAAAGGAAGAAGTGAAAGTCACTCAGTTGTGTCTGACTCTTCACAACCCCATGGACTGACTATGCAGTCCATGGAATTCTCCAGGCCAGAATACTGGAGTGGGTAGCCTTTTCCTTCTCCAGGGGATCTTCCCAACCCAGGGATTGAACCCAGGTCTCCTGCATTACAGGTAGATTCTTTACCAACTGATCCACAAGGAAAGCCCAAGAATATTGGAGTGGGTAGCCTATCCCTTCTCCAATGGATCTTTCCGACCCAGGAATTGAATCAGGGCCTCCTGCATTGCAGGCAGATTCTTTACCACGAAGGATACTCCTAAACCTGCAATAAAAATCTGCAGGTCAATCAGAGTAGAACTCAAATGTATCCTTCCCTTGCAGCATCAAGCTTGATTAATACTTCATCGATACATTCTGAGACATTTGCCCATGGGTGTGAAGGATTCCCCTATGGATATGTTCCCTGCCTGATTCCTGAGTGGCTTAATTTGGCCCTACATGTCTGACTCACATGCCTTCCCCACATTAAATTAGATGGTTTATTTTCTGAGATCGAGTTGGCTGTTTTGTCTTCGTGGCTGTATTTCTTTGCTTTTGTGGTTTTCTCTGCTGGGAATCCTCTAACTCTGGCTCCTCACATGCCTGGGGCCTTTTTAGTTGCTCAGAACTTGGTTCCAATTTTCCCTTCTCCAGGAGGCCTTTCCTCAACTCCCGCCACTCCTAGCCACTGTCACATGTCTTTGTTTAATACTTCACACACTCTATAATTATCCCATTCATCTGTTTCCTTGTTTGTTTCTCCCCACCACCCATGGATAGATCTTCTCCTGTTTTTCATCATATCCCCAGTGCTTACGACAATATCAAGCACACAGCCAGCATGGGTGAGATACTTCCAGTTTCGGAATGAGCCCTCATGAAGCACTGACCATGTGTCAAACACCATCCTGAAAGCTTTATAAATATTAAACTCATTGAATCCTTACAACAAGCCTATGAGGGATGGGTGAGATACTTCCAGTTACAAAATGAGCCCTCATGAAGCACTGACCCTGTGTCAGACACCATCCTGAAAGCTTTATAAATATTAAACTCATTGAATCCTCACAACAAGCCTACGAGGGAGATTGTAAGTATTGTAGGATTTGAACTTGGGCAGTCTGACTCCAAAGCACATGCTCTAAAAATCTACTTCCTCTCTAACATTTTCACTGTAGAAGTGAATGGCCATCTGTCATTATAATATTGAAAGATTCCTAGGTTCATTATAAGCTCTAAGTCCAATAAACAAATGTCATGATCCTAACAATAGGATCCTAAAATAGGTTTTAAATGTATGACAGGTAGCTTACAAGGTTCAGAGTCACTAGGTTTAGGACGTCACTGTCGTTGGGGATGATGGGTGAGTGAAAGGAATGAAAACACAGCCTTATTGTTAGTTCTTGACTCTCTGGGGATAACCCTGTAGCCTCTGGCAGAGAAGCAAGAGGTTACATTCTGGAATGACACTGATACCATAAGAAGCAAATATTTTTTCTCTTTTAGCTGCCATAGCTTCCCTGGTGGCTCAGACAGTAAAGAATTTGCCTGCAATGCAGGAGACTGGAGTTCGATCCGTGGGTCAGAAAGATCCCTGGGAGAAGGGAATGGCAGCCCACTCCAGTATTCTTGCCTGGAGAATCCCATGGACAGAGGAGTCTTGGCGGGCTATAGACCATAGGGTTGCAAAGAGTCGGACACGACTGAGCAACTAACACTTTCACTTTGCCATAGCCACCGAAGGATTGATCAAGTGGCTGGAGGTTGCAGGGAGACACCACTGTTTAAGAATCTCTGCTCAATGTTATGTGGCAGCCTGGATTGGAGGGGAACTGGGGGAAGAATGAATACATGTATATGTATGACTGAATCCCTTTGTTGTTCACCTGAAACTATCACAACATTGTTTGTTAATTGGCTATACCCTGGTACAAAATAAACAGTAAAAAAAAAAAGAATCTTGATGGGTTTTATAATTTGAGTATTTTGAAATGTAGTATTATTCCAGGAGCTTTATCTCATATATTTTGGTTGATTGATTTGTTTAAATTGATATATTTTAAATCAATATAATAAATGTGTATGCACTTAGTTTTTAAAATCAATACACTTGGTTTGCATGCACACTTGTAAAGTTCTTAGAAATCTTGGAAACACAGAAGGCTTTACAAATTTTTAAAAGGATTTCCCATTTATCCTCTTCAGTTCAGTTCAGTTCAGTCGCTCAGTCATGTCTGACTCTTTGTGACCCCATGAATCACAGCACACCAGGCCTCCCTGTCCATCACCAACTCCCGGAGTGCACTCAGACTCACGTCCATTGAGTCAGTGATGCCATCCAGCCATCTCATCCTGTGTCGTCCCCTTCTCCTCCTGCCCCCAATCCCTCCCAGCATCAGAGTCTTTTC
>NW_011494735.1:5790493-5806269 GCF_000754665.1 Bison bison bison | reverse complement strand
CTTTGCACAAGGTGGCCAAAGTACTGGAGTTTCAGTTTTAGCATCATTCCTTCCAAAGGAATCCCAGGGCTGATCTCCTTCAGAATGGACTGGTTGGATCTCCTTGCAGTCCAAGGGACTCTCAAGAGTCTTCTCCAACACCACAGTTCAAAAGCATCAATTCTTCGGTGCTTAGCTTTCTTCACAGTCCAACTCTCACATCCGTACATGACCACTGGAAAAACCATTTTATGTCAAAAGCCCACCAAAGGAGGCAGGATAAGTTATTTCCTCCAGTGTGGTTGACTCACAGGTCACTCTTCTGGAGGCTGTGTTTTCTTCCTGCTTCTGTGGCCGCTCTCCTCTTCATCTTCCAACCATGAAATGTTGGCATGACCTAGGACTCAGCCTCTGGGCATCTGTTTTCCTCTATACTGGTCTCCCTGGTGGCCTCATTTGTTCCCTTGACTTTAAGTACCATGTTGATGCTGATGATGTTCAAATGCCTATTTCCAGCTCTGTTCTGTCTCTTTGACATCTCTGTTAGCCTATTTGACACCTCCATTTGGTTGTCTCATGGGTATTTCAAACTTAAGCTCCCCAGACTGGGGCTTCCAAAGTTGTTCCTTTCAGCCTTCCACATCTCAGCAAAAGACCGCTCCATGTTGCTAGTTGCTAGGCCAAAGACCTGGGGCCATCCCTGACCCACTAGCTCTGACACTCCCCATCTGATCTGTCATAAATTCTGTTTCTACTTTACAAATATAGTGTGTCCAAGATCTGGCCTTTTTTTTCTTTTTTTGACATTCTGCAGTTGCCACCCTGGGCCAGACCACTGTCCGCTTTTGCCTGGTTAGCTACAACAACGTCTTAGCGGGCCTCCTGTTTCTTCTTTGCTGCCCTTTGTTCTCTTCTCAGCATGGTGGCCAGAGTGATTCTGTTGTCAGATTCTGACCCTTCTGCACCCCAAATGCTCCAAGGACGTCCCCTGTCACTTAAAGCCCATGCCCCTCAGACACTTCCACCACCGTCATGCTCTGGTTCCCTTCCCTCTGATGAATCCCCGACTACTTCCCACCCACTCCCCCTTGCCACCTCTTCAACATTCCCCACTTCAGGTCCTTTGTACTTGCTCTCCTCTCTGCCTAGAGTGCCTTCCCTCACTCCCGCAGATTTCTGTGATTTTCCCCTCGCTTCCTTTAGGTCTTTATTCAAATGTTACTTTTATGACACTCCCTAACCTAAAATTGCTGGGTAACCCTGGCCCTCCCCACCTCTCCTTCCATGCTTCTTCTTAACACCTAGATCACTACGTAGCATTCTACAGGTGTTATCATAAGCCTTATTTCCTACCTGATGTAAACACAGAGATCATAATGGTCATGATGTTATCAAGTTGTTGTGAGGATTAAACAAGGTGGTGTTTGACACAGAGGGAGCTCCTGGCATGTGTTCACATCCTTATATTTTGCACACCATAGTACTCAGCTCAGTGAGTTTTTTTTTAAAGTATAGTTGATTTACAATGCTGTGTTAATTTCTGCTGTACAGCAAGAGATTCACTATACATATATATTCTTTTCCATTATGCTTTATCTCTGGATGTTGAATATAGTTCCCTGTGCTGTACAGTAGGACCTTTTTGTTTATCTATCCTGTATATAGTCGTTTGCATCTGCTAATCCGAAACTCCCAATCCATCCCTTCCCCATCCTCTTGGCAAGCAAAGATCTGTTCTGTATGTCTGTGAATCTCTTTCTGTTTTGTAGACAGGTTCATTTGTTAGATTCATATGTTAGATTAAACACGTCAGTGATATCGTATGATATTTCTCTTTATTCTGACTTATTTCACTTGGTATGATAATCTCTAGTTACATCATGATGCTGCAGGTGGCGTTATTTTGTTCCTTTCTGTGGCTGAGTAGTATTCTGTTGTATGTATATACCATTTCTTCTTTATCCACTCATCTGCTGATGGACATTTAGGTTGTTTCCATGTCTTGGCTGTTGTGAACAGTTCTGCTACGAACATAGCAGCTCATGTACCATTTTGAATTATAGTTTTGTCTGGGTATATTCCCAGGAATGTGATTGCTCCATCATATGGTAATCCTATTTTCAGTTTTCTGAGGAATATCCAGGCTGTTCTCCATAGTGGCTGTCCAATGAACATTCCCACCAACAGTGTAGGAGGGTTCCCTTTTCTCTACATTCTCTCTAGCATTTGCTATCTGTAGACTTTGTCATGATGCCATTCTAACTGATGTGAGGTGGTACCTTACTGTAGTTTTGATTATTTCTCTAATAATTTCAGCTCAGTGTCTTCATGCAGTAATGCTCAATACATTGCTTTTATTTATTATATTTTTAATATAAATTTATTTATTTTAATTGGAGGCTAATTACTTTACAATGTTGTAATGGTTAATGTATGGCAATACATTGCTTTTAAACAAGTGAAAGACTTGAGTTGTTGGTCAGCATTTCCATACTTGACTTTATTCTGGAGAATATGGGTGAGGGATAGGTAGCATGACACCAAGATGATGCTTGAACACAACCCCCGACTGTTGTAGCTACTCAGCTAAAGTCTTGCTTTAGCAGTGATCTGAATCAGCCTGACTTCAGTAAAGGTTCTGAAAAATAGGAAGGGTTGCCCCAAAGAGAAAGCTGTTCCAAAGGAGGGTGACCTTTAACATGTACTCTGTAATCATGCCTTCTGAAACTCTGATGCAATTAGATGTGCTTCATTAATCATGTTTTCTGAGCTAAGCAATTTGAAGAACATGTTCCCTTCTATCTCATTGTCATGTCTGCATCAGTTCTTCCACAAATTAATCTGAATAAAAGCAACTTCCCCTCAGTGGTGAGTTAAAATAAGCCACCATCCACATGATTATTACTTCATTGTGCTTTTATGCACATTCCTTGGTGCTTTTTAATTATATATAATTACCAGGGAACAGGGAGTAAAATCTATTTAATCTAAAATGAAACACGCTAAATAGATAATGTTTCCAGTTCCTGTTTTTTTTTAAAGTATCTCTCTAACTCAGGGAGACCAGGTTCAAGAGTGTAGACCCAGAGCATGCAGAAAGTGCAGCCTTCATGGTTAAATGTTATTTATTTCATGGGTGTGCTATTACTTTTTTTAAATTGTCATGCAACTTGGCGACTCAAGTAGTGACACCTGGGGTGCAATTATTTTAAATGCCAATTTTTTTCACCTTATAAAATAATTGCAATTAACTGCAAACAAGAGTTAAACTTGAGGGTAGCATATGGTGACTTCGATACAACAGTATGTTTTTACTTCAGTTTTCAATGTGTATATTTTTAAGGATGAGCAATTTGATTAAAGCTTGTTACATCGATCATTTTTAAATGTATGGTCGAGAGGTGCCCTAGCTCAGTGGTTAGATCTCAGGCCCTGGAGACAGACTTCCTGTTCCTGAATCTAGTTCTACATTCTGCGTTAGTTACACAATTTGCATAACTTCTCTGTACCTCTGTCTCTTTATCTGTGCCACAAGGATACAACACTAGCCATCTTGAAGGTGTGTTATGAGAATTAAATGCAGATATATAAAGTGGTAAGAATTGTGACCCCCATGGACTGTAGCCTGCCAGGCTCCTCTGTCCATGCGGACTCTCCAGGCGAGAGTACTAGAGTGGGTTGCCATTCCCTTCTCCAATGAATCTTCTCAACCCAGAGATCAAATTCAGGTCTTCTGCATTGCAGGGAGATTCTTTACCACCTGAGTCACCAGGGAAGCTCATAGAACACTCAGTGATTGTTAATTATTATTATCAGGATTGGCAAGGTTAGCTTAACAAATAACTGCAAAATCCCAGTGTCTTCTAATAGCAAAGATTTATTTCGTGCTTAGGCTACAAGTGCCTCATGGAGGAGCCATCATCTCAAATGCTGCCAGTTACTGTGGCAGAAAGAAAGATAATTCTGGAGGGTCTTGCACCAACAATGAAATGCTCCAGGCCGGAAGTGGTACTGTCTATTCTGCTTCTAACTCATAGGCCTGAATTAGTCACACGGCCACGCTTGACCACCTAGAGACCAGGACATGACATGCTGTATCACATGTCCAGAAGGCAGAGGGCAGGGATTTTGGGCAGACAGCACTTAGGACATTCACAGACTCTACTGATACACTTCTATAGTGAAAGAGTTTGGTGCACTCAGTCTGAGTGGCCTTAACCTTTTTGGTCTCTGACTGTTACCATGAGTTAAGGCAAGCTGCAGGATTCCAGGAAGGGCTTTAAGAGGACAGAGCATAGAGGTGTCTTAGAGCAGAAGGCTCTATTTAACTTTTGCCTGTCAATCTGAGCCACTGAACTAGCTACAATATAAATGACTTATCAGTGTTCTCCATTAAGAACAAAAAGACCAGTTCTGACACTTGAAACGTGTCAGGTCAAAGGCAGCACTGGAAACACTGTCCAGACCTTCCCCTCATTGAGGTCCACCTCCTCACCTCTAAAATACAACTAGAAAATACTAGTTCTTGACCTAGTCCCTGGCATAAAAAGATTCTAAATTAGTCGTGGCTGTTAGTGAAAGCCTAGATTTGGTTTTATTTCTTCTAGGAACTCTATCCAGACTACTTCAAATCCTTCTAGACAGTGTGCATGCATGTACGCTAAGTCACTTCAGTCCTGTTCAACTCTTTGTGACCCTGTGGTCTATAGCTCACCAGGCTCCTCTGTCCATGGGATGCTCCAGGCAAGAACACTGGAGTGGGTTGCCAGGCCCTCCTCCAGGCTGATCTTCCCAACCCAGGGATTGAACCCATGTCTCTTATGTCTCCTGCATTGGCAGGTGGGTTCTTTACCACTAGCACCACCCGGGAAGCCCTCTAGACGATGTATTGGTCTTATATATTGACTGCTGCTGCTGCTGCTAAGTCGCTTCAGTCGTGTCCGACTCTGTGCGACCCCATAGACGTCAGCCCACCAGGCTCCTCCGTCCCTGGGATTCTCCAGGCAATATATCGATTAGATTGGACTAAATTCTTATGACCAATAGGCCCAAAGTATATTATTAGCTTAAATGTAGTAGAGGTTTCTTTTTTACTTATTTATTTATTTTTATTTTTTGGCCACCTTGCACAGCATGCAGGACCCTAGATCCTGACCAAGGATGGAAGCTGTGCCCCCTGCAGTGGAAGTCTTAACACTGGACCACCAGGGAAGCCCCTGTGGTAGAGGTTTATTTCTCCTATTATATTCCAGGGGAGAAGTTCCAGGCTGTGGATGAGGGGAGGTGGCAGGGAATCATCTCCTCCCTGTCCAGTCATTGAGGAACTCAAGGTGATGTCACTCTGCTGTCCTCAGTACACGGGCTTCAATGTCATTCTAGTCACTGTCTTTGTCATTGTACCCCAAGGCAAGGGGAGAAACACGGAAGGGCAAGTGTGAGATATTACGTGACCCAAGCATCCCAACCGTCATGGAGAAATTCGTCACTACAGGTTACTGCAAGGGAGGATGGGAAATGTGCTTAGCTGAGCTTCCAGACACCCTACTGCTAAGAGGCAATCATCTCCCTATCTCAGATTCAGACCCTTGTCAATGTGTTAGGAGTATCTTTTCAAAGGCGCTATTGGTTGCTTGAATTACAGACCTTGTTTTAAACTTAATCTACAAAGTTATGTTTATGCATTGTTAAAGCCATCCTAGGAATACTTCTTGAATTGACAGCACTCTTAAATGAATAGGAGTATATTCTTTGGGTAAATATCTCTGAGTTGGTCTCCATTGAATCTGAATGCAACTCCTTAGTTACTTCTGAGCAAAACAAAATCAAGTTTTAACAGGTTGGGTTAGGGATTATGTGTCTTGGACAATTCATTCTTTGCAATAATTCAAACAAAGCCAATAACAACAAAAGCACTCAGCATTTTCCAGTGATATGTGGATTCCATTAGCAATACCATTTCTGAAGTTATTCTTTATATAATTATTTACTGAAACATTATAGAGTCCATTAGGTTTTCTGTATTATGTTTCAATGGTCTTTTACAAATTGCAGATTCATATGTATCATTTTCCTGATAATAAATAGCATTTATGAAAATAAGTATGGTGGATACATCATAATTTTGTAGGGCTTTAGGGTAGAAAAATATCTGCTGTTATTATTATTTTTTTAATCTCTAATTTTAATCTGCTACTGCTGCTGCTGCAAAGTCGCATCAGTCATGTCTGACTCTGTGCAACCCCATAGACGGCAGCCCACCAGGCTCCCCCATCCCTGGGATTCTCCAGGCAAGAACACTGGAGTGGGTTGCCATTTCCTTCTCCAATCCATGAAAGTGAAGGGTGAAAGGGAAGTCGCTCAGTTGTGTCCGACTCTTCGCGACCCCATGGACTGCAAGTCTAAAAAAGACAACATATTTGGATTGGTAAGACAATTTTCTTACCTTAGTTATTATTGTTTTTTTTTTAATTTGGCTGCATCAGGTCTTAACTGTGTCATACAGGATCTTTCATTTCAGTGCAGGAACTCTCTAGCTGTGGCATGTGGGCTCAGTTGCTCCAAGGCAGGTGGGATCTTAGTTCCACAATCAGAGATCAAACCCATGTCCCCTGCATCATAAGGTGGATTTTTAACCAGTGGACCACCAGGGAAGTCCCTTACCTTAGTTATGATAGGAAGTTTGCAAACAAGAGCCAAGCCAAGTATAGGAGGCAGATCACTAGATTGGGTATAAATTATGATAAAGTGAAACAAAATATTTTAAAAGGCACACATGCTAACTGGCCTTTTTCCCCCCTACTCCTTTGTGATGTCAACCAGGCTTGACTCTGCAAAGCATGTTTTTGCTTCACCAGCTGCTTTCAGGTTCAGCTCAGTGGACTGCATGTGCTAAAAACAAGAAGACAGGAGGAGGGTTTAGTAACGGGACTTCCTTCTTTCCATTTGGCGCCTGTCCTTCAATCACCTGAGCAAAGCTTCACCTCCTCAGTCACATTTCATTCCCGGAGAAGCAGTTGGATCCAGGAGACAGTTTTCTTAGCACTTAGAATCAGCCTCCTCACATCCCTCTGAGAAGTCAGCAGCTGATGGGTGAAGCCCTTTCTTTACAGGTCTGGGTCCCAGGTCCATAGAGCCCACCCTCCAACCTGAGGGAAACCAGCACCAGCCAAACAGCTGCCCCTTTTTTTCCCGTATTGTAGTATAGTAGACTTATAATACTGTGTTCATTTCAGGTGTACTGCATAGTGAGTCAGTGTTTTGGCAGTTATATTCTCTGTTATTACAAGATAATTAGTCTAATGCCCTTTCTAAGGCATTTGAGTCTCAGCCCCATGGCACCCCACCTCCAAGTGTAGGTTTTAATAGTTCCAACATCTTTCCTTTGCTCCTCCAGGTCTAGGATTGGTAGCTGCTTCCTGCTGCTGCTGCCTCCATGATAGCATTCTCTCTTCCTTTTCAGTGAGTGCTTCAGTACCAAGTTAACAACTTTTTATATTGTCTTCTCTCTTTTAAAGTAACTGGCATCATTTCTATCTCCTGACTGGATCGCAATTGATGCCATACTTGAAGTTCTTCTTTTCAACAAGCAAGGCCCACCAGAATGCTGTATATTTGAATCACATCATCTCCCCTGAAGATTTGGATTTTTGATGGTTCAGTTTAATGATATGCTCTTTTAGAAGCATATACTTAAGTTATACTAGAAGTGTATACTATATACTAGAAGTTATACTTAACAATTCCGGGAGATTTGCTTTTGCATCTGGTATTTGGATGAGGCCTTGAGAATGAATGGATTTTTTTGGATAAGTTTTGCCACTGATTCTATTATCTTGGAGCCAGATGTTTCTCTGTGCCTCATTTCCGCCTAGCTGTACTAAGGAAAAATGGGGCCTTCCACCTACTGACCTTTACAATGCCTTTACACAGGTGAACTATAGATCATACTGTCATATGGCTATAGACAAAATGAGAGATGGGGACTCTGCTGCTGCTGCTGCTGCTGCTAAGTCGCTTCAGTCATGTCTGACTCTGTGCGACCCCATAGACGATAGCCCACCAGGCTCCCCGGTCCCTGGGATTCTCCAGGCAAGAACACTGGAGTACGTTGCCATTTCCTTCTCCAGTGCGTGAAAGTGAAAAGTGAAAGTGAAGTCGCTCAGTCATGTCCAACTCGTAGCGACCCCATGGACCGCAGCCTACCATGCTCCTCTGTCCATGGGATTTTCCAGGCAAGAGTACTGGAGTGGGTCACCAGTGCCTTCTCCCGGGGACTCTTCTGAAGCGCTGACATTTGCAAATGTTTGGGACAGGTTCCTAAAATACTAAACTTACTTCCTGGAATTCTTAAGCAGGTATGCTTAGCATATTTAGAATTTTTTTAAATTAGCTCAGGTTCATAATCATTATCCTTAATGGTCATATTGCATTAGGATACATTTTTCTCCTTAGAGGTCATTGGTAAGTGGAGGTATGTTTCCCCACAAACAAAATTGCCCCAAATTAATGGTGGTGCTGGTGGTAAAGAACCTACCTGCAAATGTAGGAGATGGAAGAGAAATGGGTTCGATCTCTGGGTTGGGAAGATCAGCTAGGGAAGGGCATAATAACCACTCCAGTATTCTTGCCTGGAGAATTCCATGGACAGAGGAGCCTGGCAAGCTATAGTTCATACCTTCGCAAAGGGTTGGACATGACTGAAGCAACTTAGCAAGCAGCAACTATAATAAAGATGGAGGGAACAAGACAATTGCAACTATGGCTAACTGTTACTGAACTTTTACTAAATGCTAGGTGCCTTCTAGGTCCTTTATATACATTGTCTCATATAAGCCTCCAACAGCCCTACAAAGGAGGTCCTGTGATTTTTCCCTTCTTACTAATGAGTAGATTAGGGACAGATAGAATTAATGTTCAAGATTCCACAGACAGTATTAACAGAGCCAGAACTGAAGTCTGTATGTCTCCAGAAGCCACCCTCTACTTCTCTATGTTTTTATGGATTTTGTTTATTTGTTTTTACTTCTTACAGTTATGTATGAAATAAATTCAGGACCAACTATGTGAAAGTCATTGTGCTCATGACTCATGAGGAAGATTTAGCCTTGCCTTTAAGGAATTTACAATCCGGGTGGCTCGGTGGTAAAGAATCCACCTGCCAAGCAGAAGACATGGGTTCAATCCCTGGGTTGGGAAGATCCATGGAGAAGGAATGGCAACCCATTCTAGTATTCTTGCCTAGGAAATCCCATGGGCAGAGAAGCTTGGTGAGCTACAGTCCATAGGGTCACAAAGAGTAGGACACACTTCACAACTAAACAACTGCTGTATGTGAGAACCTTGAAGGTGTTAGATTGAGGATAAATGGGTGAGACACTAGAACCTAAAACACTGAAGGAAAACAAGAGCTTGAAAGTGGCTCGTACCAGGCCTGAGTCTGAGGGCTTTAAATCTTCACAGCTACCCTAGGAAGCAGGCACGGTCCTTATCTCCTTTGACAGTGGGAAATGTGACCCATAGAGAGGTTGTCACTTACCTAGGGTCACTCAGCTAGTAAGTGGCTCAACTGGGATTTGAACCCCATCTGTCTTGCTCTACAGTTTGCTGGTCTTGATCACTATTATGCAATGCCTTTTAAAAAAAAACTGTAAAGAAAGGGTAAAGTCAACCCTCTCTGAAGTTTTTCCCTAATGCAAATAGTGCTCAGAGGGAATTCTCTTCCCATCCTTTCTGCGTCCCATGGCATGTTATGCTTTCCCAAGGTAGAGACTTGCCACGGTGGACTCTGTCACCCAGAAAGCTGGTCTGGTCTTGAGGAGGGGACAGCATCTCAGCCATCAGCAGGTGTTCAGTGCCTGGTGAGTGCCTAGCCTGTGCTATTCTGAGCATCTTGACTGAACAACTGTGCTCTCTCTCTGGGAAAAGATAGACATCTTAAATGGTTGCACTTAGCTCTCTACTATAAAACGAAAGAAACTTCCTCTTACATAATTTTGAATTTAGAGAAACTTTTCTTCCAGGTGGGGTCAGTCATTTCAAGATCCAAAGAAATGAAGCCATCTGTGACTCTTCTTGTTGCTGGCCTAGCAGCTTTCTGATTTTAGTCAAACAAACAAACAAAACCCTGAAAACCATCATGTCTTTTCTGGATGCCAAGAATAACTGATGGAAATGAGACAAGTTCAAGTGAAAAGAGATTTACTTACAAGGGGGGAAATATCAATGCAAACCACAGCCTCACTATTCAGATTTAAACAATCTGGTGGAGTAATAGCAGAGGCTTCATCTTTTTTGAACTTTGCTGATTTGTCTCTAACCTCCTGAGAATTTCCCAGGAAGAGAATTGGAATATACTTTTTAAAGCTGAAGTGAACAGAAATTTATCTTTTGTTTATGATTTTGAAGCTCATTTAGGATATTGCACAAAGTTGTAACCATTAATATGAACATTACATGTTTTCACAAAGATCATTCTGATTATTTGAACTTTGAGGTGTTTCAACTTTAGATAAATAAGAGTTTATGTTCATATCTATGAAAAAGAAACAGATTCAGATATAGAGAACATATTTTTGTTTGCCAAGGAAGAGGAGGTGGGGGAGGGATGGATTGGGCGTTTCAGATTAGAAGATGTAAACTAATATACATAGGAAGGATAAACAACAATGAGGTCCTATCATATACCACTGGGAACTATATTCAATAGCCTGGGTAAACCAGTGGAAATGGATATGAAAAAGGAAAAAAAATATATATATATACACACAGACACACACATTTATATAACTGAATCATTTTGCTGTATAGCAGAAATTAACAAAACATTAAATCAACTGTACTTCAATAAAATAAAAAGAGCTTTTAATGTTCAGATTTTGCATGAAACTTTTGGAGTTTAAATTTACCCAAATTTTAGGATAATAAAAATAATAAAGAAAATGCCGATTTATAAGCATGCTTCCAACCGGGAAGGAGTTTAGAGATGATTGAATCTTGAGATTTTTTTATTTTCCAGGCTCACTCAGGAGAAACTGCATATCTAAGTTGGGCTTCAGACCTGAGTCTCAGAACTCACTCCTCAGTGCTGTTTCTCTGTGTCTAAATATTTCTGACTAACAGAGCAAGGCCTGACTGCCTGTCTCTGATACTGACTCCACCTCAGTGAGGTGGTGTAGCTATCAGTGGTGATGAACAGCTTAGAAGAATCCAAATCTGACTCTGTTTCTTTAACCTTTTTATCTTCCCCCTATATCAAACGGAAAGAGTGGAAAAGTAGTTGGTGTCAGACATAATAGTCCTTACACTCAAATCAGGAATTGCAAAATCATTTGCTCTTCACTTTGCCCATATGCTGTGGTACAAATGCAAAGGTTTTAGAGCTTATTTTGCAGCTGTGCAGAGACTCTAAATCTAAATCCAATTTTCCTTCATTGACCTAAGTAAGCAATATTTTTAGGTAAAGTTAATTTAATGCCTCTGAATAGAAAACCAATTAAAAGTACCTTTAGCCACACTGAAGTAGACTCTGGAGGCTCATAAAATACCCTGTTGGTCACCCATGCTTGATGCTACCTAGAGATGAGAAGGGCTCTGTGTGCAGTTCTTTAGCTACTTGTGCAAATCATGCCCCTTCTCTGGTGTGCAGGCCAGATCTGCTTTCCCCATAACCCTGCAGAGCAGCCTAGAAAGCCCCAGGAAGGCTTCAAGGCACAGCCATGCTGCCTCACAGCTCCATTTGTTGTTTTCTAATTCACAGCGACTTGTGCTCAGCCTTTGGGAAAGGAGTGCGTCAAGGCTGTATATTGTCATCCTGCTTATTTAACTTATATGCAGAGTTGCTGCTGCTGCTAAGTCACTTCAGTCGTGTCCGACTCTGTGTAACCCCATAGATGGCAGCCCACCAGGCTCCCCCATCCCTGGGATTCTCCAGGCAAGAACACTGGAGTGGGTTGCCATTTCCTTCTCCAATGCATGAAAGTGAAAAGTGAAAGTGAAGTCGCACAGTCGTGTCTGACCCTCAGCAACCCCATGGACTGCAGCCTACCAGGCTCCTCCATCCATGGGATTTTCCAGGCAGGAGTACTGGAGTGGGGTGCCATTGCCTTCTCCACATCATGCCAAATGCCAGGCTGGATGAAGCACAAGCTGGAATCAAGATTGCTGGGAGAAATATCAATAACCTCAGATGTGCAGATGACACCACCCTTACGGCAGAAAGCAAAGAGGAACTAAAGAGCCTCTTGATGAAACTGAAAGAGGAGAATGAAAAACGTGGCTTAAAACTCAGCATTCAAACAATGAAGATCATGGCATCCAGTCCCATCACATCGTGGCAAATAGATGGGAAAACAATGGAAACAGTGACAGACTTTATTTTGGGGGGCTCCAAAATCACTGCAGATGGTGACTGCAGGCAAGAAATTAAAAGATGCTTGCTTCTTGGAAGAAAAGTTATGACAAACCTAGACAGCATAGTAAAAAGCAGAGACATCACTTTGCTGACAAAGGTCCATCTAGTCAAAGCTATGGTTTTTCCAGTGGTCATGTATGGATGTGAGAGTTGGACTGTAAAGAAAGCTGAGCACTGAAGAATTGATGCTTTTGAACTGTGGTGTTGGAGAAGACTCTTGAGAGTTCCTTGGACTGCAAGCAGATCAAACCAGTCAATCCTAAAGGACATCAACCCTAAACATTCTTTGGAAGGACAGGTGCTGAATCTGAAGCTCTAATACTTTGGCCATCTGATGTGAAGACTCATTGAACTGACTCATTGGAAAAGACCCTGATGCTGGAAAGATTGAAGGCAGGAGAAGAAGGGGATGACAGAGGATGAGATGGGTGGATGGCATCACTGATTTGATGGATATGAGTTTGAGCAAAGTCCAGGAGTTGGTGATGGGCAGGGAAGCCTGGCATGCTGCAGTTCACGAAGTTGCAAAGAGTAGGACATGACTGAGTGACTACACTGCCCTGAACTGAACTATGCTCAGCCTTACCAAATGGAAGAGCCACTGAAAGTCCATCCTTGCCTCCCTCGTTTCAAGCAAAGGCAGGAATTACGGTTTAAATGATTTTTTTACATGTGTATAACTCCACTCCCAAGCTTAGAGCTCATAATACTCTTCTTCTGAGTGTCATTTTACCTACCAGACTGCTGGTCTGGTATTTTGTGAAATGCAAACTCTGCTCAAAAAAAAAGGTGATTTAAGGATACTGAACTGACCCAGCCTGCAATCGAATCAATCAGTTGGTTTTGTGGGCCTGAGACAGACTTTTCGTACCTTTTTAATGTTCAGAGGAATTGAGGCCAGTTGACAGAGAGTTTATTAATTTAGAAGGAATTTCACAATCCCATTGGCTTTCTCCCAGTCCATTCATCCCTCCTAAGTGCCTAAGTGTGGTTTTGCTCTCCAACCTCTGATTTGTTTCCTTGGTCATCTGAGAAGGTCAATACTTGGTGAGTCCAAGGAAAATGCCGCCAAAATGGAACGTACCCCGACTTTGTCATTGTTAGATAAGTGGATGAAAGGTAATCAATGAAAAGAGAATTGCATTTGGGTAAAAGCAAGAAATATTATGTGAAAACACAAGTTTAAGGCTCAGAAAGAGAGAGACTTCAGAAATTGTGTTGCTAGTTATGAATCTTTGATTGCAAGTAGCAGAAAGTGATTAGCTAGACAAAAGTTTTAAAAAAATTCTATTAAAAATAGAATGGATACTGAAGTATCTCACCAGCATCTGAGAAGAACAGCTTCAGAAAGTCTCCCATAACAAAATTTAGCTCCAATGACTCTCTCTGGAGTGTGTGTGAGTGTGTGTGTGTGTGTGTGTGTGTGTGTGTGTGTGTGTTCTGAATGGAACAGGCATCCACTTGGACCCATCAACCAAGGCCAGGATGCAGCAAGATCTAATGTTTTAGACACGTCTGTCAAGGATCCACCTCTGGGCTCAGGGTAAATCTCAAAAAAGCTGGCAAGCCATACTCAGAAGTATCTAAGACATGTATTTCCTTGTTGGCTTGAGCACTGTGTTCACAGCATCTTTCTGGAAGGGTTTGGCAAATAGGTAGCAGGGGCTGGAGGGAAGAAGCTGAAGGTCAGGTTTAATGATAAAGCACTGCCATTTGCCAACTTTGTGACCTTCACTTTCTTGGGCCTCAGGTTCCTTATCTGTTAAATATCTACCCTATGTGCCTTACAAAGGCATTGTGAGGATGAAAGGAGGTGGCAGATATGAAGTGTACCTTGGAGCACACCCAGGTGGGACTAAGACTTGTCTTGGTGCAGTTATGTAAGGAGTGCAGGTTATCTGAGCTCTCCAGTCTGGGCACTAGAGTCCTGACTTTCCTTGGCAGAGGGGTCTATCTGTCTAGACCTGTCAGGTACCTATCTGTTAATAGAAAAAGCCTGAAAGGATTCTTTACCTTGGGAGTTTAAATATCTATATAAATTCAAAATGATTTCACATAAGCTATGGAGTAAGAATCATATTGAATTTTACTACATGGTATCAATATGTTCCTTTGGATTCCTTCCCATGAAGGAAGTGATGAGACTACCTTTGATTTGGTCCAGTTGATATCCTTTCCTGCTCTCCATCATCTAATTCACTGATGCATTCTTCCAGTGCCATTTTGGAATGTCCTTTTCTCATGATTGTTGTTTAGTTGCTAAGTTGTGTCCGACTCTTTTACAACCCCGTGGACTGTCCAAGCTCCTCTGTCCATGGGATTTCCCAGGTAAGACTACTTCAGTGGGTTGCCGTTTCCTTCTCTAGGGGATCTTCCCAACCCAGGGATCGAACCTGTGTCTCCTGCATTGGCAGGTGGGTTCTTCACCAATGACCCACCAGGTTAGGACTTCCAGTAACAGCTTCAGCAACTTCTCTGTTTCTTAATCTCATTGTTTGAAGTTGTCTCAGTTCATTTGGGGTACTGTAACAAAAATTCCACAGACTGAGTGGTTTATAAGCAATATTTATTTCTCATCCTTCTGGAGGAGGTTCTGGAGCTTAGTGTCTGGTAAATGCCAGATTTCTGGTTCTTAGCTGTTTTTTCTTTGCATCTTCACATAAGGGAAGAGGCATGGGGCCTCTGGGATCCCTTTCCTAAGGACATGATTTCCATTCACAAGGGCAGAGTCCCAAGACCTAAGCAAGGGCCCTACCCTCCAAGTACCATCATTTTAGGGATTAGGTTTCAGCACATTAATTTGGAGAGGACACATATATTCACTCTCAAGCAACAGTATAGCCTTGTGTTAGGATTTTTACCAATTTTTTTTTTCCTGTTTTTCCAGCTGCTTCTGTTCTTCAAATATGGGAGGTTCCAGTTTCTGTGATATGCTGTTTGGAATGTGTTTTGCTGGTAACTAATTGTTCTGGGTATGATTCTCTGGGAGCTGTCCAGCTCCCCATCCTCCTCTAAATGGAGCCAACACTGATTTATATATCTGTGAATCTCTGCTGAATTGCGGAGGTGGTTGTGGAGGGGGTTGAAGCAGTACCATTTGCCCTGACTTCAAGCTCAAAAAAGAGTCAAATTTTGGCTGCCATTCAACACCAAAAATTTGGGCAGAAGAGCAGAATTAGGTCTTAATTATATAGAAATGTGATTCTGACTAGAATCCATCAATTCTCATTACTGGCTAACTCGGAGGCTATGAAAGTGAAAGTGAAGTCGCTCAGTCGTGTCCGACTCTTAGCGACCCCATGGATGCCGCCCACCAGGCTCCTCCATCCACGGGATTTTCCAGACAGGAGTACTGGAGTGGGGTGCCATTGCCTTCTCCAAACTGTTA
>NW_011494735.1:5782772-5790393 GCF_000754665.1 Bison bison bison | reverse complement strand
CAGGTGAAGTCAGAGGCTATGAAGATGCTTTCAAAGTTGGGAAGGTGCAGTTCTGAACATTTTCTAGGATCTCCGTGCCATCTCCTAGAGTTCCTCAGCCCCTTTGGGTTTGAACCAAAGTGTTTAAAAACACCCTTCCCAATCCTTCCTGGCCTTTGCATCTGATTGTTACAAATCCAGGGGTGTTCAGGTCACAGTGCCACCTTGGAGAAGGCACAGAACCTTCCAGGGTGACTGAGACACGGCAGCCTCTCCAGACACGCTTGCATTCATGAGGAATAAACAGCATCCATAGGCTGGGAGAAATAGGATTTTGGCAAATGTTTCCTGGCTTCGCACTCCACTACCTTTCAGCATTCCCCCAGGAAAATTCCATCCTTCACTTTTCCACACCTCTTCAGGCAATCCAGTATCACCACTGGATACAGAGCTTTGAGTCAGACGCAGATGGAGGAATTGATGGAGGGAGGCGGTCATAGGTGAAATGGTGATGCAGACTCCCCCCAGGAGAACTCACTCTGCTCCAGAGCCCTTGTGTGACTGGACGAAAAGCAACACTGAAACCCTGAAGCCAAATGTTTCCAAGGTGGTTTTAAGGCAACTCTCTGCTTTTCTTCCTTTTCAATTCTCACCATTTGCTACTCTGCATTCTGGAATGCCAAATTTACAAAGAAAATAGCAAACATGTTAAAACCTTTGAGGAGGTGGTTTGTGTATATTTCTGACGCTGTTTGTTTGTTTCTTAGGATTTTCAGATGAGAGGTTATACTTATTTTTAGTCTTAGTTGGATGATCTAGGTAATTACTAATTAAGACTCTGTTTCTAATACAACAGTAGGCATAAGAGAAAGGCTAGAAACACACCTTATTCAGGATAGACTGACTGGGTTGTGCTGTCATAACACCGCCTCTCAAATCACAGGAGTAACTACATTAAAGTTCTTGTTTTTGCTTGAGCTATGTACCATCATGGGTCAGCTGAACTGTCTTCTGTGTGGCTTTCATCCTGGGGCCCTAGTTGACGGAGTGGTATCTCTCTAGAAACATTAATAATACTCTTACAGAGGGTGCTGAAGCATGGGAGGCACTCTTGGAGCTCCTGTTCATATGTGATATCTGTCATTCCTGCTTGCATTTCATTGACCAACAAGCTATATGGCCCCATCTAAGTTCAACAGGACAGTTTATCCTCCTGCAGGAGGTATACTATAGAAAGGGACTAGATTATAGTAATAATATCAATAATTTATAGTAGTGGCTGTTGAAGGCTTCTTTATGTATAAAACCCAAGGTGAAAATTATAAAAGCCAAGGTAAAGCTGACCAAATGAAAATAAAATCCTTCAGTAAGGAAAAAAGAACATTAACAGAACTGAAAGGTAACAACAAATAGGATTAAAGTATTTGCAGTTTAAATAGCAAAGAGTCAATATTGTGAATAGAAGAATCTTATTCATCAGAAAGATAAAGCAGTGTGCTCTGGTTGGTTGTTCTAAACATCTGGGGCTCTCCCCACCCTTTCCCTGTCACCCCAAAGTCATCGATCTTTTCAAAGTGTCGAAGAATTAATAATCCAGCCAAGGAGTTGAAGAAAGGGACTCCAGGAGCCTCCAATTCTCTTTCCCAGAAAATGTTTTCATGCAACCTTCTGGAAACATTGTCCCCCTCTCTGTAATATGACCCAGATGAGGAATTTTATGCTAGAAGAAAGGGTGGGACATTTACCAGAAATCTTCCCTGTTTTTCTTTTCTTTCTATCCAAATGATTCTTTCTCCATTGAAGACCCAAAGATCTTCTGTATATCTGAGAAAGTCAGGTGGATGAGGGAGGCTTTTTAGGACCCTGGAGTTCTCAGATTCCCAGCTCTCCTCCTGCCAAAGAAGATTGGTCTTTTTTCCCAATACGCAAATTATTGATAAATGATTCCCAAGCAGCTCTCACTCACTGCCTAATCTAGAGTTCTTAGGAGCAGTCAGATTTTAGCCTGGAAGCTTCCCCAGAACATATTTCCCCCATTCCGTGTGCTATTAGATTTGCTTCCATCTCTCCCGGGCAAAATAGAGGTCAGAAAGAAAATAACTTCCTGTATCAACATTAGCTTTATCAAGCAGATGGCAAGTGCTTTCAGCCTCAAAAGAGGACAGTGGCCTCCGGCAGAACTACAGCCAGATGCTACCTTTTACAGTGAAATGTCTGGAAGCCTTAGAAATATTCCAAATTCCTCTAGAATAACCTCAATAATTTCCCCCTTACTTCTTTTAAATCTGTCTCTCTCTGACTGCCTCAACCCACCTGGATTCTAGATTCTAATTTCTACTCAGCTAACACATTTCTCTTCTGTGATCTGCCGTTTCAGGTTAAATATTTACGAAAGTACTTTGTGTTGTTAATTCTCTTATTTTGTGAACTTTAGCCAGTCTACCTGTTGGCTGCCACACTAACCTGTGAGAATCGGAAGGCAGAGAGTGGCTTTGTTCCATGCAAACCTTTAGTCGGCTGGTTTAGCACCTGGCACTTAGTAAGACAATAAACAATTGATGAATGAATTTGTTGCTAAGGGTTTCCACCATGAGGGTAAGCAGTATGTTGGTTAGAGCTTAGCCATGGCATTGGTGGATCAGCGATGTCAAATTGTTGAGGGCTGGACACTCTCTTTTAGTCTTCTGTTGGGTCTTTCTGAAAACCAGGACATATTGTTAATGCCCACAGTGGGAAAGTTCACTTCCATAATGACTACATCAGCCACATGGCTGGCTGTACATCTTAGGAGAATCCCCTCAGATTGGCCCAGCTGCCCTTAAATGCAGGACAGCCATAGGTTGCTGAGTGAGGGCTCAACAGCCTTGGAGTCATTGGAGCCCTACTCATATTTAGCAGAAGAGAGACTTTGAAGCGAGAGTAGTCATGTTTGGTAACTTACCCTCTCTGTGCCTCAGTTTCCTCATATACAAAGTGGAGATAGTAATTTATACTATACAGCTATGAGATTTAAATGAGATAATAGGGGTAAGGGATTCAGTATCTGGTACAGAGTGAGTCCTGCATAATTGTTAGCTACTATGGGTTTTACATAACTCACCAGTGTGTCCCATGGTGCCTCCAGGGATGTGTGGCCACAGTCCATTACCAGAAAGGACATAATCTTAACAATGGTGGATCCTCAATCTGCACCCCAAATCCAAGAAATGGGGCTTTGCTCTTTGAATCCGATTTCCCTGCAGCCATGCAGAGTCAAGTTGGGGTTATGCTTTTGGCTTTCTTCTGGCCCTCCCCAGGTCCAGTAAGCTGTATCCCACTGACTTCCCAAGTGGCACTCCATGTGGTTAGGGCCAAAAGACCCATTGCCTTCCCAAGTGGCAGTCAGAGCCAAAAGACCATTATTACAGCCTCAGTCCCATGTAGACAAGGTTGGTTTGCAATAGGCTTCTGTAGGAGCAGGCCAAGGACTTTTGGAATGTAATCATATCTCACCACCTTTTCCATGGCCACCGTCATCTTCCCTCTAGGACGCTGCAATCCCTGCCAACCAGCCTCTCACCTCCCTGCCTCCTGCAAGGCATTCTCCCCACAGCAGCAGATCGACTCCTAGAACTACTCTGCTTAGAGTTCTCCAGTGGTGGGCTTCCCTAGTGGTTCAGTGGTCAAGAAACTGTCTGCCAATATAGGAGATATGGGTTCGATTCCTGATCCAGGAAAACCCCACACACCATGGAAGAACTAAGACTGTACGTCACAACTACTGAGCCTGTGCTCTGGGAGCACAACTGCTGAAGCCCATGCGCCTAGACCCCGTGCTCCAAAGCAAGAAAAGCCACCGCAGTGAGAAGTCCTCACACTGCAAGTAGAGAGCAGCCCCCGCTTGTCCCAACTAGAGAAAAGCCTGCGAAGCAACAAAGACCAGCACAGCCAATAAAATAAACAAGTAAATAAATAAATAAAATTATGTTTAAAAAAGCTCTAGTTGCACTTAGAATAAAATCCCATCTTTGCCTTGATTTACAAAGTCCTGAGTAAGCTGAACGTGTACTCTCCAGGCTTCGGCTACACAGACTATCATTTCAGTGCTTCAAATGCAGGATGCGTGTTCCTGCCTCCAGGCACTGTCTTTCCTCTCCCGGGTTCCCTCTGCCTGGGATGCTCCTACCCTGCATCCTCACATGGCTGGCTCCCTTCTTACATTTCCAGGCTTAGAAGCTTTCCCTGACCAGGTTATTTAAGCACATTCATCTTTCCCCATTACTCTTGAGCCCCTTGTGATATTTTATATTGTTCACAACAGCTATTTCCATTTAATATCATTTGTTTGGGGTTTATTGTCTTTCTGCTCCCATTAGAGGGAAAACTTCATGATGACAGAGCCTCGTCTGTCCCCCTCTTCAACACTGCATTTCTAGTTCCTGGCACATGGTAGGTACTCAATAAATATTGGTGAAATGAACAATTTCTTCAGAGGGTTTCATCTACTTAACAGACCTTTCTTTTGCTATTACTGACAACATAACTGTAATGGCTTATTGTGCTAAAACCTTCTCCGTAGCAAGGAGAGAAAGAAGAGGGTGAGTGGGGCCGAAAAGCATATTTTTGCCGCAGTGAGAGTCTGGTGTTTCTGTTTATTGTCTTAGGGCATCAGCCGGTGGAGAGACACTCTATAGGGCAGGATGCTGTGTCTCCTGTAAGAATGCAGGTCCTCTCTCAGAGATGTCTGAGCTAGAAAGATGCCTGAGTATTTTTCAGGGGTGTCATGTTTTCTCTTGGCTCAAGCTTATACCCAGAAACCTGGATAAAATTCTACACTGGACAGCCTGGTAGTTGGCAACACTCCCCAACCTGTAAGTGAGCTGACTGCAACACAATAAAAGGGGAACTTTAAAAAAAAAAGAATCAAAACTTAGATAAATTCAAAGAACTGAAAATTCCACAGTACTACATCATCCCAAATAAGGGACCTACTTGGCATAGGGAGAAAAATATGGAATATGGATCTCCAAAACCTGGATCTGAACCATAGTTTCACCACAAAGAAGCTGAGTGCATAGGGAAATTTGTTTTAATTCTCTAATACCTTGGTTTGGCAGCAAAGAAAGCACACTACTCAGATCTGCTGCTGCAGGTACCCCATCCCCTTCCTCCACCCTCTCCACTTTCTCTCTCCTTCATCCCCCTCTTTCATCCCCTCTCCATCCTTCTCCCCTACACCCCTCCTCCACCCACTCTTCCATTCCATCCCCCTGCTCCATCCCATTTCCCTCCTTCATCCCATCCCCTTCCTCCATCCCCTGCCATGTGCTGCCCTTTCGGATTCAACCCAGCCAAGTTTCCTGCAGGCTCTTTCTAGCCAGCAACAGGCACAGTGGAGATCAAGGTAGATCCATTCTGGACACACTGAGACTTCTCCAGGGCAACTTTGGCTTGATGGCCTTGCTGAACCTGGCCGAGCCTTTCTTGGAACTGCCTTGCAGCCCTAGACTCTTCCTACTCAAGTTTGCTTCCTTGCTCCTCTTTCTCACGGGGGTCAGACTGGCATTGGGTCTGAGGCTCTCCCTGCCTACTCTTGTTTTTTTCTTGAATAAATCACTTGCAGGTTTAAGCTGTCTTGGATTCTGCTACTTGGTGGATCCAAACAACACATTTGGTTTTCTTGTCTGTAAAACAAACTCCTTGCTTTACTCCTATTTGGATGGAATGGAGGGAATGTGTCCTTAAATCACCATGAAATTGTATCATTGTTAGGGTTGGAAAATGAGGTTTGCAAAATTGCTGAGCATGGCATCGACATAGAGCTGACACTCAATTAAGAACAGAGGAATCTGAATAAATGTCCTCTACTTTCAGGCAAGTTCCTGGATGAGGAAAATATCTCTGTGAACTGCTGTGTTACCCCAAAGAAAGACCAAACATGTGTGTTTAGGGTACCTGTGACTAGGAGGCACTGTAGTTTTTATTTTCAAATTACTTGATGTCCTAGGGGAAAAACAGAACTTCTTGGACGCTTTCATACTTATTTTATGGCTTATCATTGTTTATTTAAGCATTGACTCTGTGTGGAAGACTGCACTGTATTCCTGTCAATGCTGAGGGCTTCTATGGGTCTTAACTGGTCCCTGCATCTTCTCCTTCCATGATGGGCCCTTGGCCACCAAGTTAAGCAGCAACCGTACCTTCTCCTGGGCCACTGGCTATTCCCTGGTGCCTGTGTACTGTGGTTATTTTGATCATGTTGGCAGACAGATTCCTGAGCAGTTTCTTCCTCTTTTGTATTTATTCTTCCTGTTTTCATTCAGAACTCTGCAGACCCAGAAGTCCTAGGGTAGACAGGGTCACTTTAGAATGGCTCTAAGTAACCACATCTCTGATCCCTGGGGGAGGCGGCTGGACGACAGCAGTGCTGACCATGGTCATGGGGATCTTCTGGATCATGACTTCTGTCTCCCCTCCAAACCCTGCCTGGCTGCACCCTTCCTCAGGGAAGCAGTCCCTGTTTGTCTATGATTTTGTTGAAGGGTGTGTCACTGAAACCCTCTGATTCATCCCTTGGGCAATATAGGAAATTTGTCACTCAAATCTATGTGATTCTCAGTGACAAGGACCGCAACACCTCCTCCATCAAGAGATTTCCTAATACAACTTGAATGCTCTCTATAGTTTTAGGCATTTTTGAGATTTAATTTATGGACTTTTAATGAAATCTGAAGCACTCTTGTTAAGAACAGTTTCTTAAAAGGAGATAAAAGACCTGTAAACAGGAAAGAAAAGGGGATGACAGAGAAGTAAAGATTTTGCATGGTGGTTTTGGAAAAGCAAAGGAATCACAGAAGAAATAAATTCCATATATTACAATTTAGGCTTATTTGTTGATGGTGGAACAAAACTATTTCTCCAGAGACTAAAAAAAGCCCAGAAGTGGGAGCAGTAAGGTAGTTGGAGACAAACAGTGAGAAGGCCAGCTTCTTTGGAGAACCTTTTGTTTGTTTTATTTTTCCCATATAGTAAGACTTTCTTTTAGCTTTGTGAAAGTTCCAATGCTGATATGGTGATTGCAAAAATACTAAAGAACAGGGTGAAAGCAAGACCAGGAGACATTAGAAAAGAATGTTGAGGATGGCATCTTTTTATGTACCCACTTCCCTGCTGACTGACAGAGTGAACCCCATCTCCAGCCCAATGCAATGGAGGCTCTAAAGATAGACTGTGGCTCAGAAGCCCTCTGAGTGGGAATCAATGATCCAGGAGTTAGGAAACGTAGAAAGCATTGGATGTTGGGGTAAAAAACTGGATGGAGCAAACTGTTACTTGCTGCTACTGCTAAGTCGCTTCAGTCGTGTCTGACTCTGTGCGACCCCATAGACAGCAGCCCACCAGGCTCCCCCATCCCTGGGATTCTCCAGGCAAGAGTAC
Source organism: Bison bison bison (assembly GCF_000754665.1). Lineage (NCBI taxonomy): Eukaryota > Metazoa > Chordata > Mammalia > Artiodactyla > Bovidae > Bison > Bison bison. The sequence goes on along the minus strand of NW_011494735.1, from coordinate 5,782,998 downwards.
TGGAGTGGGTTGCCATTGCCTTCTCCAAAACTGTTACTTGCTGCCGCTGCTGCTAAGTCGCTTCAGTCGTGTCCAACTCTGTGCGACCCCATAGACGGCAGCCCCCTGGCTCCCCCGTCCCTGGGATTCTCCAGGCAAGAACACTGGAGTGGGTTGCCATTTCCTTCTCCAATGCATGAAAGTGAAAAGTGAAAATGAAGTCGCTCAGTCGTGTCCGACTCTTAGC
>NW_011494735.1:5777669-5782672 GCF_000754665.1 Bison bison bison | reverse complement strand
GTCTGACTCTGTGCGACCCCATAGACAGCAGCCCACCAGGCTCCCCCATCCCTGGGATTCTCCAGGCAAGAGTACTGGAGTGGGTTGCCATTGCCTTCTCCAAACTGTTACTTAGTATGCAGTAAACTGAGAATGTTTTCAGTTAAACATATTGACTGACATACGATGAAAACTGTAGGGACTGCCAGCATTGTGGAAAAATTAGGGAGCTTTGGAGCCAAATAGATCTATTTGGGTCTCAGAGGGTACTTGTTTTTTGTGTGTGTGTTTGTTTTTTAATTTTAAAATTTTATATATTTTTAAAATGAAGTGTAGCTGATTTACAATGTTGTGTTAGTTTCAGGTCCAGATGTGCTCGTAACAGAATAATTTGTCACTTGGGGACAAATTTCAAAGTCTAATGAGACTTTAGGAGACATCAACCAGAAGGTTATAGAATCAGGGAGTTCCCTAGTGGTCCAGTGGTTAAGACTGCATGCTTCCAATGCAGTTCAATCCCAGGTCAGGGAACTGAGATCCCATATGCCAGTCAACCTGGCCAAAAAGTAAATAAAATAAAATAAAGGATGGGATTGTATTCCATCATCCCTATGTAAAAAAAAAAAAATAAGAAGGTTATGGAATCACCCTTCTAGCCCATAGACATACAGGGGCTTGTCCCAAAGGTTGTATTCACCTTAGACAAATTACCTAATCACCATTAGCATTCATTTCCTCAGCTAGGAGACGAAGATGCACAAGATAACGTATGTACAGCACCTAGTATCAAAATTAGAACTTATTCATTCATTCACTCAGCAATTGTTTTTCAAGAGCCAGTTATGTGACTTTATCCTAAGAGATACAGCTATAAACTAATCTACAAAATTTGTGCCTTCATTGACCTACAATCCCAGTGAAAGTAGATAGACAAATAACATACCAGGATTAAGTGGTGTGTTTGGAGGAGTCCTATGGAAACGTTGAGATAAGACAGGGAGGGGTGTTCCCGTCTGAGGAACCTGGTCAGGGAAGCCTTCCTGAGAGGCTGACAGTTGAACAAGTACCGGGAGGAGATGAGGGGGAGCTGTGCAGTCATGTAGAGGGACAGCATTCCAGGCCGTAAACAGCGAGTGCTAAGACACAGAGGTGCCCTGCACACTAAGCCAGCCCCACCTGGCTGCACCAGCATGAGTGAGGGGAGTGTGATGGATGATGGTGGGGGCCAAGGAGGACATGCTGACCCTGCAGGCTCTGCAGGTCACTGCTCCGACTTCCTTTTGATTCCTAACAGCATGAGAACCTACTGGAGAGTTTTTAGCAGAATGTGAGCTGACTTCTTATTGCACGATCACTCTGACTGCTGCATGGAGGATAGATCAATGCAGGGCAACAGCAGCCACAAGATCAGTAAGGAGGCGATTGTAATAACCCAGCAAAGACACCAAAGTCGTTTGGACCTAGATGGTGGTGATGCAGGTTGTGAGCAATGGTGAGACTTTAAATCCAACAGGATTGTTCATAGATCTGATATGAGTTATGGTAAAAAGAGAGGTGTCAGGGATGACTAAATAATTTGGGCCTAAAGGATGGGATTACCAATCTGTGAGATGGGGAAATGAAGCAGGATTGTGGAGGCAAGGCAGCATGAGAGTTAGATTTTTAAGTGTTAAGACTGAGGTGCCTACTGAATAGAACTAAAGGTGGGAGTGTTGAGAAGGCAGTCAGATATGTGAAAACATGTACAATTCATATATCATTCTGGAGAGATCACCAGGCTTGAGGTATATATTTGAGAACCATTAACACATACATGGAATTTAAAAGCTATGGCACTAGATTATGTAGGGAGTGAGTGCTGAGAATAAAGAAAAAAGGTCCCCAAGCTGAGGAGACTGTCTCCAAGTATGGGAGTAGAAGGAAAATCAGGAAAGTGGGAGGGTTGGCTTGGAGATCTGCTGAAGAACCATTGCATGGATGAGGGAGCAATCAGGCATGTCAAGTGGACCATGAAGATGAGAACTGGACTTGGCAATGTCGCCAATGATTTTGACAGTAGCAGTTCCAGGAGAGTGGTAAGGAATCCAGAACCAACTGAACTGGGTTCTGGAGGGAATGGAAATGGAGCGGAGGCAGCCAACACAGACAGTTCTTTCAAGGACTTTTGCTTTAAAGCAATGATTCTCAAAGTATGATATCTGAACAAGCAGTATTAGCACCATCTGAGATCTTAAAAATTCACAGTCTTGGGCTCCATCCAACTGAATCAAAAATTCTGGCAGTGGGACCCACCATAAAGGTTATAGAACTGAAACTATCAAGGACAAACCCCTACGATACTTGTTACCACCCCTTCCTAGAGAAGATTACTCTGTAATCTTCAATAGTGGGGCACCTGGTAAAACATTTAAACCCAGTGATCGCTCCCATGAAGGTTCTAATTCAGAAGGTCAGCAACTTGAGAAAATACATTTGTACTGCGTGCCTGTGTGCTAAGTCTTTTCAATCATGTCTGACTCTTTGCGACTCCACAGACTGTAGCCTGCCAGGTTCCTCTGTCCATGGGATTCTCCAGGCAAGAGTCCTAGAGTGGGTTGCCATGCTGTCCTCCAGAGAATCCTCCCGACTCAGGGATCAAACTGGCATCTCCTGCAACTGCTCCATTGGCAGGCCCGTTCTTTAATGCCAGCACCACCGGGGAAGCCTGCATTTGTACTAAGTATCCCAAATGGTTCTTAGATGGGGAAACTGCGGGAAGCTCTGCCCTGAAGGACTCACGCCTGGGGGAGCCCGCTTGAATCTTTGACCTGACACTGAGGCCAGCAAACACTCAAGATCTGGAATCTTGAGTTAGGGTTAGGGTTAGGGTTAGGGTTTGATTTAGACTAGTTTAGCTATGGAGTTTTGCAACTGTGTAACTGCATATTTTATAGTGCATTTCTATCTTTTCCCAGTGGTTTCTTTTGGCAGCTCTAGGGTAACAAGTCTGATGTGAAGCAATGTACTAATCTGGTTAAGTTTGGGGCCTGGAATTCAGGAGAAATTACATAAAAATCATCACATCAATCAATACTGATGGTCTTCAAATCACAGAACCTGGGCTTAAAAATATCCTCAAACACAAATACAAAAAAAAAGAAAAGAAGATCCCAAACATATGAAGATGCCACTGCCCCATCTTCTGTTTCCATCTGGGAGTCACTGATGCCATGGAAACTGCAGAGAGAGAAATGTAAAAGTTCAGGAGTAAAGGAAGGAAAGAAACGGTGACAAGCCTGAGTAGTTAAGGATGGTTTCCCTTGAAGAGTCTGGCTAGATAGTTTCTTGGGCCTGCCCCTCACATGCCTCTGCCCACTCTGCTTGAGCAGTTATTCCATAGGTACTCTTCTGGAAGCATTGTTCAAGGAGCTAGCCACACTCTCACTTCTATGTCAGTAAATTAGGTTAGATATGAATTTCTTCTTTAGATTTTAGTTGAGGTCAGTGGCAACACGGATCAGCGAGGGGCAGAAGGCAGGAGGAAGGTCACTGTGCATAGGTCGGGCTGGCAGAGGGATATGCCTTGAAGCCCCAGGATGGCAAAGAGATAGCTTCGCAGAGGCGAAAGAGCACAGGGGAGAGGAGGGTGGAGGCTAAAAATGAATTTCACATTCCTTCAATTTAGTGTGAGAATTTATTCTGTGTGGCAGTGGCTGTGTGGGAGTAACGAGGTAGTTTGGGACAAGGCAAGGAGAATTGCATTTCTGTAGAGACTTCATCCATCATCTAACCAATGACACATTGTGATAATGTTAGAAAGAGAATTAACATTACTGTGACAGAGAGTAGTATGGGGGAGGGGACATAGCTACTTCTGATAACTGGTCAGGAAACCTCTGGGAGTGACACTAGAGCTAAGTGAAGGATGTAAAGGATCCAGGTGAAGTGCTGGAGAGTCCTTTGGACAGCAAGGAGATCAAGCCAGTCAGTCCTAAAGGAAATCAACCCTGAATATTCACTGGAAGGACTGATGCTGAAGCTAAAGCTCCAATACTTTGGCCACCTGATGTGAAGAGTTGACTCACTGGAAAAGACCCTGATACTGTAAAGATTGAAGGAAGGAGGAGAGGGGATGACAGAGGATGAGATGGTTGGATGGCATCACTGATTCAATGGACATGAGTTTGAGAAAACTCTGGGAGATGGTGAAGGACAGGGAAGCCTAGAGTGCTGCATTCCATGGGGTCGCAAAGAGCCGGACATGACTGAGCCGCTGGACAATGAAGTGTTAAGGACTGGCTTTTCTGCCCAAAGGAACAGCACATGCAAAGGCCCTGTGGAATAGAGAAGCATTGTTCTCTGGAGGGAAACCTTTGTGGCTGGAGCAGTGAAAGCAAAGGCCTCTGGAAAGCTGTGGCTGGCAGGCTGAGGCAGGGGCTAGATGATGCAGAACTTTGCTGGCAAGCTTGAAGAGTTGTCCTTTTTCCTAAGAACAATGGGAAGTCCTTGGGGATTGTGAATGGGTCACATCTGAGTTTCAGGAAGTTTACTCTGGCTGCAAGAGGAAGGGTAAGGCAGGAGGGCAGGATTGAACACCGGGAGGTGGTTAGGAGGCTGCTGGGGTTCTCAGAGGATAGCTTGGACCCAGAGTTTTCGGTGGAGATGGAGAGAAGTGGAGAGAGCTTCCCTGGTGGCCCAGATGGTAAAGAATCTGCCTACAATGTAGGAGACCTGGGTTTGATCCCTGAGTCAGGAAGATCCCCTGGAGAAGGGAATGGCAACCCACTCCAGTATTCTTGCCTGGAGAATCCCATGGACAGGTAGGCTACAGTCCATAGGGTCACAAAGAGCAACTGAGCAACTAACACACACTGCCCCCTCCCCCACACACATGTGCACAGATTAGGTGAGGACCAGGGAGAAAGGGAGAGTCCAGGATAACTCCTGGGTGTGTGAGTGGGTAGCTGGAGGGATAGTGGCTGCACAGCTCTGTTTACATTTGATCTCTTTCTTTAAGTGTGTTCTAAGACTTTTGCTTCTGTATC
>NW_011494735.1:5777420-5777569 GCF_000754665.1 Bison bison bison | reverse complement strand
CTCCAATGCATGAAAGTGAAAAGTGAAAATGAAGTCGCTCAGTCATGTCCGACTCTTAGCGACCCCATGGACTGCCGCCCACCAGGCTCCACCATCCATGGGATTTTCCAGACAGGAGTACTGGAGTGGGGTGCCATTGCCTTCTCCAA
>NW_011494735.1:5771576-5777320 GCF_000754665.1 Bison bison bison | reverse complement strand
TCTGTATCCCAAGAGGTCCTATACCCAGCATACAGCACGTCTGGCTATCTGAATACTCTGATTAGCTCCCCTCAGCTTTATATAAAATAGCTTTATTAAGATATGATTTACATACCATACAATGCACCCATCTAAAGTGTATGATTCAGTGATTTTAGTATATTCACAGATATGTGCAACCATCAACACAGTCAATTTTAGAACATTTCTCAAAAAGAAACATAAAATCCTTTAGCAATCTTCCTCTATTCTCCCCTTCTCTTGCCCTCATTCGTAGGCACTCATGAGACCTAATTTATGTCTCATAGATTTCCCTGCTCTGGGCATTTTGTATGAATAAAATCATATATGATCATACATGGCATTTCATTAGAATGAAGTCATATGTGATCATACATGGTCCTTTGTGACTGGCTTCTTTCTTTTAGCATAATGTCTTCAAGATTCATCCATCTTATGGCATATGTCAGATCTTCTTTTCTGTTTATAGCCAAATAACATTCCATTGTCTGGATATACCCCATTTTGTTTTTCTTTCATCAGTTGATGGATATTTGGGTTTTTCCACCTTCTGGCTATTATTAATCTAAATAAATCTACCATAAACATCTGTGTACCAGTCTCTGTGAAGACGAATCTCTCGACATGTGTACAGCCTGTCTTAATGCTCTGATCGCATCCAGGGCAGAATAAACAGCAGGGGGTTGGATGGGATAAGGTGGCCCCATATTTGCCTGTCAAGGGAAGGGGCTTCAGTTTTACACATATTAAACACAGCCTTTTGTTTGTTTTATGATAAAAAGAGTTTCTTTGTTTTTCTCCTACTACCTCTGTGCCCACTCACAATTTTCTCCCAGCTGGTAAGGAAAAGGAGGCAAAATTCAAGGACCTGGTTGATTTAACCATTCCTGGTAACAAGTCTAAACTTTCCTTTGTTCATGACCCCATTTGTGCCCTCCTTATCCACTAAATGCCCCCCTCGCTCCAGGATGCTTCTGAGTATTTAAGATAACTAGAACTGTGATCGACCACCAGCCCCTCTCCCTCTCTTCCCCTGGTGAAGGCTTGGCCACCTGCCAGTCACAGCAGAGTGCCTTTATTCCTTCGGCTCGTGTTCAAGAGGGTCCCCTGTGTGTGCAGCTTCTGGGCATAGCTCTGTTGCCAGAGCAAGAGGAGCCTGGCTGCTTCTCACCTTTCCAGGCTGTTGTTGTGGGGCCAGGGGGGTGGGGGGAGGGTTCAGCTTTGAACTTTACCCAAAGTGCAGCTGAGCCTTATTGACTATCTGAGTCCTTGTCAGATCTCCAGGATTCTGTGGTGGCTCAAATGGTAAATGCAGGAAACCCTGTTCAGTCCCTGGGTCAGGAAGATCCCCTGGAGAAGGGACTGGCAATCCTCTCCAGTATTCTTGCCTGGAGAATTCCACGGACAGAGGAGCCTGGCAGGCTATAGTCCATGGGATCACAAAGAGTCATCTGAGCGACTAACACATTTCCAAAAAAAATTAAATAAGCATCTATGATAAAGCACATTGAAATTTCTATCAGATCTTCACTGTAGATCCTGTCCCAGCCAGCGCCCATGGAGCTGGGGTGGTGACCTCTCAGGATGCCTGGAGATGGCGGCCTCTTACAAAAAGCTGCTCCAGGACCTGCAGAAGTTGGCCCCTCTGACCTAGTGTTCATTGTACTCCTGTACTCCAGCTACCGGTTCTTGTCTGTCCGTCTTCTCCATTTCTGAAATGTCCACACAGGCAGTGGTGTCCTGGGGTCCGTTTGTATCAGCCCCTGAGAGCTGATTGCTGTCCTACCTTCCCAGCTCTGTGTTCAGTCCTGTCACATTGGTAGTTTGAAATCAGCCAGGGTAAGTATTTACTTTACAGAAATGGGCACATGCCAAGAATCAGGGCTTTGTTTACCTCCTGGAGAGTCTGTTGTTGAACATTTACTAGCATGTACGTGCTCACGGGTCCCTGCTGCTCTGCAGTGGGAAAGAGCTGCCTCTCTGGTTTTGATGGGCACAGTGGAGTCTTCAGTTAATAAAAGATAAGAATTGCAATAACAACAAAAAAACAAGCAACCCAGTCAAAAAATAATGCTGAGTAGACAACAAATCCTCCAGCACTTGCCTTTTTCTGAGAACAATTTGTTACTATAACCTTAAAGGAAAAACAACTCCACTGGTGAAGAGGAAAAGGGAACATGTATGTTTTGAAGGTCCCACCATTCTCTATTTTGGTTTTTGTTTTTGTTTTGTTTTTGCCATTTGTGATAGTTAAAGGGGACCCATTGGAACTGATTTAGTGCAACAGAATCATTAAATTTAACTGTTTATGGTCCTTGGGCTTCCCAGGTGGCACAGTGGTATAGAATCTACCTGCCAATGCAGAAAACGCAAGAGACGTGGATCAGGAAGATCCTTGGAGTAGGAAATGGCTACCCACTCCAGTATTCTTGCCTGGAAAATTCCATGGACAGAGGAACAGGGTGGGCTACAATCCATGGGGTCACAAAAAGTCTGACACGACTGGTCCATTGAGGCAAAATTCTGAGATTCTCCAACATAATCTCAGCTTTAGACTTATTTCTCAGCTGGTGTGCGGTGGTCCATGAGGAGGTCAGTGAAGCTGTAAAGTATTGAGACTCAAAAGTCCCCAAGTGATGGATAGATAAATGGCAGTGGTGTCTTGGGCATCTCCCTTCAACCAGAACTGTCAAGCATCCTCTATGTAGACAGGCCCATGTTAGCCTCTTACAGAGCAGAGGGAATACACCATATGACCTTGACCTTCTGAGGGTTTAGAGTTGAGTTGAGCAGCTATGCGAAGCAGTTCTGTCTCTCCTCTTTTTCAAAGAGCATACTCCTGGTGATCTGTGTTCAGCTGTAGAACTCTGTGTGACATGCTGAAGATGCTTTGTGGAAGGTCCCAGCATGACAGGACCAGAAAGATAACCAAGTTGAGCCCAGTAAGAGCTATGAAGCTTCTTCTGCCCCATATAGAAAAGTCTATGATAGGATATTGAGGCAAGTGTCATAGTGACCCCAAGAATGTTCATCAGATTTCACACTTAACAAAGAAAGAGGGATGGAGACTATGACTGACCAGAAACTCCTCTTCATTAGACAATTGCCATGTCATATTGCAAAGGTAGGTTAGTCTCTGCCATCATCAAGCATCAATATATTTTGCATCACCCTTTGACTTCAGAAGTAATCTGTAACCCAAGCCCCACTTATTTTTTCTATTTGACATTTATTTTAGCTTCATTAATTTTTCTGACAATTTCATTGAATAGGATATTAATGAGCAGGGGAATTAAAGAACAGTACTATTCTTCTACCTCTCTATTTGTTTCCCTAAACACTTGCAAGCATAAAAATCAGAGATTCTACAGCAGGAGTCTGCGTGCTGCATCCTATGAGCCAAATCTGGCTTGCCACCTGCTTTTGTAAATAGTTTCATTGGATAAGTTTATCCATTTACATACACTTTCACACTCAGTTGAGTAGTTGTAAAAAGACTTGATGGTCCACAAAGCTGAAAATATTCCCTATGTGGTTCTGTATAAGAAAAAATTTTGCCAACCCCTGCTCCTTAGACATAATGCTTCTTAGTAAAACACAACTTAAATCTGGTAAAACAAAAATCTCTTTTTAAAGGTTCCCCTCCTAATCCCTTACTCTTTGGGGGCAAAAAGCATATTATGATATTGATTTTGACTAGACTTGAGTTCTCATCACAAGCTTTCATAGGACATCTGACAATAGTTGAATAGAATTAAGAAAAGATTTTATTTGCAGAATCCACAAAGCTATTTTCCCCAGTGTGTGCTGATTACTGAGTGCTAGGCAAGTTGAACTTTTAACAGGAACCCAGAAAGAGGGGAATCAGAGTAATTTTAAGCCAAAATCATGATAGCAGTATCGCATGTAAATCTCAAACACATAACTCAGGACAGAGATAATTCATTTCACCGTAGGGAACATGGCTTCAAGTCGCAATTAAGCAAGTTGATCATTTCAACTGTTTAGTCTATGCTGCTTGATAAAAACAATAATGGAAGAGATTATCTAGCAGATGTGTAAGTTAATCATAAATGTCTTCTGGCTTCCCGATTTCCAAGGGCCTGACATGTCTTTCTGGTTGAGAATAGCAGGGCTGGGTGATTCGAGTCTGTAGTCAGAGTGTGTGGATCTCTACTGAGAGCTCGAGAGTCTAGAATGGCTTCTTCTTGGAAGTCAGCCCAGAGCTATCCTGTAGACACTGCCACTTGAGGTGCTTTCTGTGAGTGTGGTAGGTGTGTGATGGCCCCTCCCATAACCCTAACCTCATTTCCCACCACCCACCACTCTGACACCATGCTCACTCCAGCCACACTGCTCTCCTGGGTGTTCCTCAAGCATGCCCAGCAGCCTCATACTTTTGCATTTGAAATTCTCATCCTCATTACTCTCTTCTTAAATAGGTGCTTGGCTCCCTAACTTGCCTCTAGTATCTGCTCCAGTATCAAATATCCTCTTAACAGAGAAGCCTTTGCTGCCCACCCATTGTAACAGGGCACCCTTCCTTCTTGCTATCACTCTGACCTTCTTATTGCTTTTTTTTTTTCATGGCATTTATTGCCATGTGGCATATTATGTATTTATTTGTTCTGTATTACCCATTTCCTTCCTTGAGGGAAGACACTTTGATTTATTCACTGATGGATTACTAACTTCTAGAACTTATGCTTGGCATAAGTACATAGTACACTCTCAATAAAGGTTTTTGAATGAAACAAAATGTGTTTGAATGTGTAGTGAAGCTGGCTTTTTATTGAGAAAGGGAGAAATACAGGAGCTGTCTTGTCTTCTCCGTACTAAGCCTTTGAAACATACCTTGTATCTCCATTTCACTAATGAGAGTGCAAAGAAGCCATTAGGAATACATATTTATTCCATAAACAGACCTGAGTTCAAGTCTTCACTTTGACATTTAATAACTATGCCTGTGACTTAATCTCTCCAACTCTTGTTTTTTTCACCTATAAAGTGGATATAGCAATAGCACTTATTTTACAGATTTGTTAGAATTAAATGTTCAGTTCAGTTCAGTCGCTCAGTCGTGTCTGACTCTGCGACCCCATGAATCGCAGCACTCCAGGCCTCCCTGTCTATCACCAACTCCCGGAGTTCACTTGGACTCACGTCCATCGAGTCAGTGATGCCATCCAGCCACCTCATCCTCTGTCGTCCCCTTCTCCTCCTGCCCCCAATTCCTCCCAGCATCAGAGTCTTTTCCAGTGAATCCGCTCTTCACATGAGGTGGCCAAAGTAATGGAGTTTCAGCTTCAGCATCATTCCTTCCGAAGAAATCCCAGGGATGATCTCCTTCAGAATGAACTGGTTGGATCTTCTTGCACTCCAAGGGACTCTCAAGAGTCTTCTCCAACACCACAGTTCAAAAGCATCAATTCTTTGGTGCTCAGCCTTCTTCACAGTCCAACTCTCACTTCGATACATGACCACAGAAAAAACCACAGCCTTGACTAGACGGACCTTTGTTGGCAAAGTAATGTCTCTGCTTTTGAATATGTAATCTAGGTTGGCCATAACTTTCCTTCCAAGGAGTAAGCGTCTTTTAATTTCATGGCTGCAGTCACCATCTGCAGTGATTTTGGAGCCCAAAAAAATAAACTCTGACACTGTTTCCCTGTTTCCCCATCTATTTCCCATGAAGTGATGGGACCGGATGCCATGATCTTCGT
>NW_011494735.1:5769622-5771088 GCF_000754665.1 Bison bison bison | reverse complement strand
CAGAAATAGATGTTTTTCTGGAACTCTCTTGCTTTTTCCATGATCCAGCGGATGTTGGCAATTTGATCTCTGGTTCCTCTGCCTTTTCTAAAACCAGCTTGACCATCTGGAAGTTCACGGTGCACGTATTTCTGAAGCCTGGCTTGGAGACTTTTCAGCATTACTTTACTAGCGTGTGAGATGAATGCAATTGTGCGGTAGTTTGAGCATTCTTTGGCATTGCCTTTCTTTGGGATTGGAATGAAAACTGACTTTTCCAGTCCTGTGGCCACTGCTGAGTTTTCCAAATGTGCTGGCATATTGAGTGCAGCACTTTCACAGCATCATCTTTCAGGATTTGAAATAGCTCAACTGGAATTCCATCACCTCCACTAGCTTTGTTCATAGTGATGCTTTCTAAGGCCCACTTGACTTCACATTCCAGGATGTCTGGCTCTAGGCCAGTGATCACACCATCGTGATTATCTGGGTTGTGAAGATCTTTTTTGTACAGTTCTTCTGTGTATTCTTGCCACCTCTTCTTAATATCTTCTGCTTCTGTTAGGTCCATACCATTTCTCTCCTGTATTGTGCCCATCTTTGCATGAAATGTTCCCTTGGTATCTCTAATTTTCTTGAAGAGATCTATAGTCTTTCCCATTCTGTTGTTTTCCTCTATTTCTTACCTTGAAATATATGTTTTAAAACACTATCTTTGTTATTTTAAGCATATTTCAATAGTGCACATTTCAGTTCAAGGTGACTGTCACCAGATTCCTCAATATGGATCCATATTGCATAACTAGCTGCTAAAATAGAGTCTTTACTATGATTTCAAAAGAAACAGTTAAAGTGATTAAATGGTAGATTAAAAGTGATTTTACGAGGCTAGGAGAAAACTGAAGATCAGTTCAGTTGAGTGATCATGTTTGATATTTTTCCTCTACAGAGAATTTTGAGACATATCATGTCAAATTAATTGATTTTCCGCTTATGATTTTAGTTTTTGCAGCACTTTTGGAAATACTTTCCTCACTCCAAGATCATAGGGACATTAATATATTATTTTCCTATAAAGTTTTTATGATTATTTTCTGTATTTAAATGTCTAGATTTATCTTGATACATGAAGTTACTTTTTTTCAAAAGAGCTATCAATGTATCCTTAATTAAATAATTCAGGACTGCAGTGTTGATAATTTGGAGCATAATAGTACATTTTGACTCTTTAGTAGAATTAGTCTCCTTCTTTCATCCTTTAAATTCCAGTTGGGAATAAGCTTTTTGATGGTTTAATCACTATTGTGTTATTTTTATTAAAAAAAAATCATTATATTGATAATATCAAAATCTCTCTGCCTATGAATAAGATATCTACTTCTTTTTATTTGGTTACTTTTATGCCCTTTAGTCCGGAGAGGGCAATGGCACCCCACTCCAGTACTCTTGCCTGGAGAATCCCATGGGCGGAGGAGCCTGGTGGGCTG
>NW_011494735.1:5765729-5769522 GCF_000754665.1 Bison bison bison | reverse complement strand
GGGCTGCCGTCTCTGGGGTCGCACAGAGTCGGACACGACTGAAGCGACTTAGCAGCAGCAGCAGCATGCCCTTTAGTCATATTTTAAAGTTTTTAAAAAAATAAGTTTTAGTTAGCGTTTTGTGATTGCATGCCAGAGACTACAACTCTGGCCAACTTAATCATGTATTAGAAAGGCAGCGGAGAGTTCACATAGTCAAAAGGAAGGCCAGAGAATCAGGCTGAGAAATAAGACAGGAACCAGGATAAAAATTCCCAGATCATTAAGGAAACACCTTAACACCTTGGACTAATGAACTGGTAGCAGTTTCTTTTGTCTTCACATTGGTCTGTTCAGGAAAGTCTTAAAAGCAAACCTGATTGGCTAAGCTTAGGACACATGCCTGCCCCTTGAATGTACTGAGGCAGCAAGAAGAAGGATCAGGCAGAACAAATTTCAGGAACCTTTCAAGAGGGCAGAACATCTGGATTATCTTTGGCAACAAGGCTGAACATAGTGTTTTTAGACCAAAAATTTCCAAAATGAAACAGAATTTGTAGAAAATGAAAATTGTCCACTATCAGAAGAAAGTAGACATTTATTGGAAAACTATTCCAAGCTGGTGAAACAGAATTTTGTTTAAATCATCAACTCCTCACTGATTTCCTTGGAAGATATTTGTATCCCTAGAGAGATTAAGTTTATCAAAGTGATCCAGTCATTCTCCCAGTCTCACCCAAACATGAAATGCCTGCTTTGGGATAAGAGCACAGCTCATTCAAACCTCATCCCACTCATCTTTTCTTGCAAGGGCAGGTAACCACTGAAGACTCCACAGAGGAAATAGGAACCCAGTTAACAGACATTAAGCAAGAAGACATTTTGGCAGCAAGGACTGAGATACATCCAGCTATCTCCAATGTTAGATTATGTGGGTACTAAGTATTAATTCTGGAGCAGGAAATGGCAATGCACTCTAGTACTCTTGCCTGGAGAATTTCATGGACAGAGGAGCCTGGCGGGCTACAGTCCATGGAGTTGCAAACAGTCAGACACAACTGAGCAACTAACACACACACACAAGTATTAACTCATTAATTTATTTGTTTGCCTAATAAAAACATACTGATTCCTAAGTGACATTACGGCATTGGAAGGACAGATCTAGTGGTAAAGGTAGTCATTTTTATTTTTCAATTTATTAAACAAGTGTTTATTTAACAAATACTGTTTGCCACATACTGTTCTTGGTTTGATATAGAAAGCCTATAGGAAGCTCTGTTGTAATCATTAGAATTTACCCAATCTGCTCTTCAGATAATGACACAGACTGAATTGTGTCCTCCCAAAATTCATTTATGTTGAAGTCCTCAGCTCCAGTGTGATGGTATTTGGAAACTGGGCTTTTCAAAGACAATCAGGTTTAGCTGAGGTCATGAGGGTGAGGCCCTTAGGAGGGGATGGTGTGTGTGTATGCTTAGTCGCTCTGTTGTGTCCGACTCTTTGCAACCTCATGGACTGTAGCTTGCCAGGCTCCTCTGTCCATGGGATTACCCAGGCAAGAGTACTGGAGTGGGTCGCAATTTCCTTCTGCAGGTGATCTTCCCCACCCAGGGAGCGAACCCAGGGATCTCCTGCACTGCAGGCAGATTCTTTACCTCTGAGCCACCAGGAAAGCCCAGAGTCGGCATTAGCACTCGTAAATGAAGATACACCAGGAAACTTGCACTTTCTCTTTCTCTCTTGCTCTTGCACTCTTACTCTGCCGTGGGAGAACACAGCCATTCACAGATCAGGAAGAAAGCTTTCACAGAAACTGACCATGCTGCATCTAGATCTTGGATTTCCAGTCTCCATAACCGAGAGAAAATCAGTGTCTGTCATTTAAGCCACACAGACCATGGCATTTTGTTATGGCAACTTGAGATGACTAATACAGGCGGAGTCGAGCTCTGCCTGAGGGAGGCATACTCTAAAACTGGACATTTTGCTCACTGAAGCTTCATCTGAAATATCGAAAACTTTGGTAGCAGAAATCTAGAGGCACTCCATTAAGAAACTCCTTTATTCTGAATTGTCAGGGAGCTGTTTTGATAAGTTCAAGAATTTTCTTTGACAACTGATTTCTCCAGCTTCAAATTTGTTAATAAAGTAAACTAAATATACCATACTCACAGAAAACTAGTCAATCTAATCACACTAGGACCACAGCCTTGTCTAACTCAATGAAACTAAGCCATGCTGTGGGGCAACCCAAGACGGGCGGGTCATGGTGGAGAGATCTGACAGAATGTGGTCCACTGGAGAAGGGAATGGCAAACCACTTCAGTATTCTTGCCTTGAGAACCCCATGAACAGTATGAAAAGGCAAAATGATAGGATACTGAAAGAGGAACTCCCCAGGTCAGTAGGTGCCCAATACGCTACTGGAGATCAGTGGAGAAATAACTCCAGAAAGAATGAAGGGATGGAGCCAAAGCAAAAGCAATACCCAGCTGTGGATGTGACTGGTGATAGAAGTGAGGTCCAATGCTGTAAAGAGCAATATTGCATAGGAACCTGGAATGTCAGGTCCATGAATCAAGGCAAATTGGAAGTGGTCAAACAAGAGATGGCAAGAGTGAATGTTGACATTCTAGGAATCAGCGAACTCAAATGGACTGGAATGGGTGAATTTAACTCAGATGACCATTATATCTACTACTGCGGGCAGGAATCCCTCAGAAGAAATGGAGTGGCCATCGTGGCCAACAAAAGAGTCTGAAATGCAGTACTTGGATGCAATCTCAAAAACGACAAATGATCTCTGTTCATTTCCAAGGCAAACCATTCAATATCACTGTAATCCAAGTCTATGCCCCAACCAGTAATGCTGAAGAAGCTGAATGGTTCTGTGAAGACCTACAAGACCTTCTAGAACTAACACCCAAAACAGATGTCCTTTTCATTATAGGGGACTGGAACACAAAAGTAGGAAGTCAAGAAGCACCTGGAGTAACAGGCAAATTTGGCCTTGTAATACGGAATGAAGCAGGGCAAAGACTAATAGAGTTTTGCCAAGAAAATGCACTGGTCATAGCAAACACCTTCTTACAACAACACAAGAGAAAACTCTACACATGGACATCACCAGATGGTCAACACTGAAATCAGATTGATTATATTCTTTGCAGCCAAAGATGGAGAAACTCTATACAGTCAACAAAAACAAGACCAGGAGCTGACTGTGGCTCAGATCATGAACTCCTTATTACCAAATTCAGACTTAAATTGAAGAAAGTAGGGAAAACCGCTAGACCATTCAGGTATGACCTAAATCAGATCTCTTATGATTATACAGTAGAAGTGAGAAATAGATTTAAGGGCCTAGATCTGATAGAGTGTCTGATGAACTACAGAATGAGGTTTGTGACATTGTACAGGAGACAGGGATCAAGACCATCCCCATGGAAAAGAAATGCAAAAAAGCAAAATGGCTATCTGGGGAGGCCTTGCAAATAGCTGTGAAAAGAAGAGAAGTGAAAAGCAAAGGAGAAAAGGAAAGATATAAGTATCTGAATGCAGAGTTCCAAAGAATAGCAAAAAGAGATAAGAAAGCCTTCCTCAGCGATCAATGCAAAGAAATAGAGGAAAACAACAGAATGGGAAAGACTAGAGATCTTTTCAAGAAAATTAAAGATACCAAGGGAAGATTTCATGCAAAGATGGGCTCAATAAAGGATAGAAATGGTATGACCTAACAGAAGCAGAAGATATTAAGAAGAGGTGGCAAGAATACACAGAAGAACTGTATAAAAAAGATCTTCATGACCCA
>NW_011494735.1:5761488-5764445 GCF_000754665.1 Bison bison bison | reverse complement strand
GGATTTCTTTGGAAGGAATGATGCTGAAGCTGAAACTCCAGTACTTTGGCCACCTCATGTGAAGAGTTGACTCATTGGAAAAGACTCTGATGCTGGGAGGTATTGGGGGCAGGAGGAGAAGGGGATGACAGAGGATGAGATGGCTGGATGGCATCACTGACTCGATGGACATGAGTCTGAGTGAACTCCAGGAGTTGGTGATGGGCAGGGAGGCCTGGAGTGCTGCGATTCATGGGGTCGCAAAGAGTCGGACATGACTGAGCAAGTGAACTGAATTGAAACTAAATATACTGCTAGTAAACACAGTGAAATAAACTTTGGGAGTAAGCAGAGATTAGAACAGATGAGGACTAGCCGGAAGTTTGGTTTTATCAAGTGACAGATATGAACATAGCTGCATCACAACCTGCTGAGACGTTAGGCTGTTCATTAAAGAAATGCTGTATGATTATAACAGCAGGAGAGTGAGAATGGAAAGATATTTCTGTAAAGGAGTTATTGAGTTGGCCCAAAAGTTCATCCAGGTTTCTCCATAAGGTAGTGTAGAAAAACTGAACGAACTTTTGGGCCAACCCATATAATACGTGAGCAGCATGAAGTGTTAGTTTTGTTCATAAGATGGTTGAAAATGCAGAACACCCAAAAGACCTGATGTTATCTACAGAGCAGCAGCTGATTCAAGGACGCACAAAGAGACATAGATCATCGGAGGGACGTTTGACCCACTGTCAGAAACACCGTGTAGGGTGTCCCTCTGTCCTTAAGAGTCACGCCCTCCTAGGACCTAAGCTCCTTTGGCTCCGAACACAGGAAAGTCTAAGTCCTACATCTTTTGCAGCTGGTTTCATACCTTTGCAGGAGGTCAAAGGGCTCCATAGGTATCATTCTAACATGTGAACAATGTAATAATGACCCCATTTTTTTTTCTTTTACCATTTTAACCAATTCTGGTTTCTCTTCATATTCAACATAATTATAATAATATGAAAAAGAATTTTTTTGTTTCCTCTATTAGTAAAATTCTTAGAACTACCCCAATACACAATCTCTGTGGATGACTTTATTAGATTATGCACCTGGAACAAGATCCTAGTGACTCTCTGCTCATATAGAAGGCAGAATAATGCTCCCTCCCCAAAGATGTTTACATCCTAATTCCTGGAGCCTGTGAATATGTTATTTTACATGGTAAAGGGGAATCAAGGTTGCAGATGGAGTTAAAGTTGCTCATCAGCTGACCTCAAAATAGGGAGATTATCCTGGCTTATCTAGATGGACCCACATAATTACAGGGATTTTTAAATGTGAAAGATGAAGGCGAAGAGTTAGTTTTAGAGTGATGCTAGTGAGGGAGTGAGGATTTGACCTGCCATCACTGGCTTTGAAGGTGGAGAGTGGCCATGAGCCAAGGAGTGCAGGTGACCTATAAAAACTGGAAAAAGCAGGGAAACAGATTTACCTCTAGAGCTTCTAGGAAAAAAAACAACCCCGTGGACATTTTTATTTTAGTCCAGTTAGACTTATACTGGGCTTCTCTCATAGCTCAGTTGGTAAAGAATGTCCCTGCAATGCAGGAGACCTGGGTTCAATCCCTGGGTCAGGAAGATCCCATGGAGATGGAAATGGCAAATCACTTAAGTATTCTTGTCTGGATAATCCCACGGACAGAGGAGCCTGGCAGGCTACAGTCCATGGGGTTGCAAGAGTCGGACATGACTTAGCGACTAAGCCACCGCCACCATATTCATTTCGGAAATTCCCTGGTAGCTCAGTACATAAAGAATCTGACACCCAGATTTTGTCTCTGGGTCAGGAAGATACCCTGGAGAAGGAAATGGCAACCCACTCCAGTATTCTTGACTAGAAAATGCCACGGACAGAGGAACCTGGTGGGCTGCAGTCCATGGGGTCGCAAGAGTCAGACATGACTTGGTGACTAAACCACAACCAGATGTATATTGGACTTCTGATCCTCAGAACTGTAAGATAATAAAGTTGTTTTAAGCCATTATGATGGTGGTGATTTGTTACAGCAACCGTAGGAAATTAACATACTTGATAGTGTTAGACACCTTTGTCTAATACTACAAAGGCAGATCGTGTAAATGGTTAGAGAAATTGGGCAACTCAAGAATATGGTTCTATATCTCATGGGATTCTGATCAAAGGCATGTAGAAGTACAACACAGAAGTTGAGTCTCTTCAAATAGTGATATTTGGATCAGAAGGAATTTTGATCATTCATATAATGATTGAAATTAAAATCACAAAAGCTGGTGAAAATAGCTTTTTCTTCAGATGCAGAACAGCCTTATGGCAGGTTTAAAAACCAAGTCTAAATTTCAGTTTCTTTGAAATAATGGATCCTTTGAACCATTTTGCTTTTTACCAGATTAGAGGACATCTGAAATGAAGCATGAAGGAAATTCAATCTATGAAAACAGATCTTTTGAAACTATTATAGTAATTATTCCTGATCCCAAGTTCTTATGCAAAATTTCCATGTATTTTTTGGTAACTGGAAAAATTGTATTTCTTGTATAGCTAAAATTGTGAGTTCTGCTTACTGGGAATAATTGGGATAATAATAATGCATTACTCCTTATTCTTTCTTGTTTTTTTTAGATGGAACTGGCTTGTCCACACAATAGTGTATCTGGAATGAACAAACTAATAAACTAAAATATAATTAGCACCTTACAGTGGGGTGACTAGATGTGCAAAAGGATAACAATAATAAAATAACATTTGCAAAGCAGTTTATTTATTTTTTTTATTTTTTAAGAATTTTATTTTATTTTTTATTATTATTATTTTTTTTTTCTTATAGCCATTTGACACAGCAGAATAAGCCTGCACACTGTTCTGTTCCTAGCCACATGTTTGTACAGTGAGCTTTATACTGTTTCCAATAAATGTTTTACTGAAACCTAATTCTAATAAATACTTCAATAACC
>NW_011494735.1:5714364-5761343 GCF_000754665.1 Bison bison bison | reverse complement strand
GTCCCAATTTGCATGGAAAATCTTTTTCCAGCCCTTCACTTTCAGTCTGTATGTGTCCCCTGTTTTGAGGTGGGTCTCTTGTAGACAACATATGTAGGGGTCTTGTTTTTGTATCCATTCAGCCAGTCTTTGTCTTTTGGTTGGGGCATTCAACCCATTTACGTTTAAGGTAATTACTGATAAGTATGATTTTTTTTTAATTTTATTTTATTTTTAAACTTTACATAATTGTATTAGTTTTGCCAAATATAAAAATGAATCCGCCACAGGTATACATGTGTTCCCCATCCTGAGCCCTCCTCCCTCCTCCCTCCCTATACCATCCCTCTGGGTCGTCCCAGTGCACTAGCCCCAGGCATCCAGTATTGTGCATCGAACCTGGACTAGCAGTTTATACTTTACAAAGAGATTTCACGAGTGTTTATCTGTAAAGATTCTGTGAAGTAGACAAGAAGAATTATCTTTTTTCTTTAATAGATAAAGAAATAAATTGACTTGCCCCTAATCACACCTTATACGTGGGAGAATCCAGGTCCTTTGGTTACACACTTGCCACCATGCCTCACTCCACTGGGAAAAAGAATCGCTACCCAGCTCTTCAGACTCACAGCAAAAGAGAACTTGGAATCCACAGCAAGGATGTGTATGTTTGTTGTAATGCTACTTACAGGGCTTATTACAGGAAAAGATGCTTTTTTTTTTTAATGGAGTTAATATAATATAATAATATGCCTTGTCTCTGACTTCTCTGCTCTGAGCTGTTGCTATTTTTACTTCTTTATCTCCTTCCTCAGCAATCTGGTGGACTCTAAGTCTCAACTTTGGTAATTTGCCCTGTACCTCACCCCATATTCCCTTGACATACTCCCCTGGTTCCCCTTTAGTGCTTCAGGGCATCATTTTTATATTTGCTCTCTGCTCTCATGTAGACTGGCAGGAAGTAAAAGGCAATCAGCCTGCCTTCCATCCCATCCCCACCTCCCACAGCCAAGTCTATGGCAAATGCTCACCCTCCTCCAGCCCAGGAGAACTTTTGTCCCTACCTGCCGTATCTTTTTTGGAGAGAGAGGCAAAACAAGTACTCTACACACCATCACAAATTTCAAATGGTGAAAACATCATCTCATTGATTGTCTTTACAGAGCGTGCTACTGCAATTGCTTCATTGAAATTGATAGAAAGGTTATTTATAAGAAAGTTTTAAGGTTTACAGTGAATCCTAGCTCTACAGTCCTGTTTTCTTTTTTTTTTTCTTTTCTTTCTTTCTGCATGATCTTTCATTTCTCAAATATAAATTCTTCTACCTTGGAGATTTTCAGAAATCAAATTTTCTACAGTTGGTGAGGAATTATATTGAAAATATGGACTGCTTACATTATATGATATTTGAGATTTTAGTTAGGTGTCATTTCCAAAAATCATTATCACCTTTTCAATGAAAATCATTTTTTAAAATAAAAGCATGTAAGAGATTTTAAGGGAAATGCTCTCAAGCAGTCTAGCCCAGATGAGATGCAAATTGCCATTTTATTAAACTAGAGCAGCAATTATCTTTAATATCCAACAGGGAAACAGATGTAGTTGGGGTTGAGCTTGAATGCAAGGCTGTCAGAACAGAAATCCCTACAACTGGAAGCACGTTTTTGCCATACAAGCTTTATCTATAGTGGTCTGGAAGAGATCTGATTTCTGATCTGCATCTAAGGAAGTTTATTGAAGGCAAAGATAAAAGTCTCTGAGTAATGTGGCAAGCATCTTGGTGATGGCTATGGTATTTCCTTGACTTTTCAAGGTACCCAAGTAGCTTCTCCTTCTTGAGTTTGGCTTTATTATGGTTAATGTCAGGGAATCATAGCATTCTTGGGAATGATGAAGAGGATTCCAGATAAGTGAGAATTGCACAGGATGGGCATTGCTGAGAAGCTGCCATTCTTTGGTCAGGTGCAACAAAGGACAATCACATCCTCCTGTGATGTAATTGGCACCTTATAGCAGGGGGACCAGATGTGCAAAAGGATAACAATAATAAAATAATATTTGCATAGCAGTTTATGTTTTACAAAGAGATTTCATGAGTATTTATCTGTAAAAATTCTGTGAGGCAGACAAGAAAAATTATCTTTTTTTTTAATAAATGAAGAAATAGAGAGGCTGACTGGCCCCTAATCACACCTAATATATGGGAGAATCCAGGTCCTCTGGTTACACGCTTGTCACCATGCCTCACTCCACTGGGGAAAGAGTCGCTACCCAGCTCTTCAGACTCAGCAAAAGAGAATATGAAATCCACAGTAAGGGTGTGTGTTTTTGTTGTGGTGCTACTTACAGGGCTCATTACAGGAAAAGATGCCTTTTTAACAGGGGATGGCCAAGAATGAAAAAGAAAGAGAAGTAAGAATTAGTAAGAATGAGGTAGGTAGGGCTTGAGGAGAGATTGAGAAGGAAAATGAGAACCGTGAACTAAAACTGAAAACCAAAATGAATCCAAACATTTTTTCAGGAAAAAAAAACTAAAAGGGAGAAAACCCACAAACATGAGATCACTTGTGACCCCAGCCCTAATCTCAGAATAGCAAAACACTGTCATTAACAAGAAACACCTGGATAAACACACAGCGTGAACTCACTTTTTTGAACCTCCTTATTTGGAAAGGGCATCGCACCCAAACCTGGAGAAGGGGATGGGAAACCCAGTCCACTATTCTTGCCTGGAGAATTCCATGGACAGAGGAGACTGGTGGGCTGCAGTCCGTGGGGTTGCAGAGTCATACGCGACTGAGCGACTAACTCTTTGCATTTGAAAGAATGGACGACACCCATAAAGCAGGATGAAAACCAGCTCAAGTTGGGTGAAAGGTTTTCCAAGATTGGCAGCTCACTGGGGGCAAGTACAGGCAACAGAGTCAGTGCGTGACCAGCTCCAGGGAGCGTGGGTCACGCTTCCATTTTTCATCACCCAGCCTCACTGCCTCCAAGGTGTTCAGTGTGACATGGGGACAGCTAATGGGAGTGAGGAGGAAACCTGAATCTGTACTCTGGTCCCCCTGCCACTCTGACTTGGTCACTTCATTACAGACTTCTTGTCAGAGGACATTCCTTAGGGTTCCTTTGCTGGGTCACAGAGGCTATACAAGTCACCTTGACAAGAAATTTTCTCCGACCCCTGAGAGTGGGAAAAGGAAGAGACTCCGGTGAGTGCTGAGTGCCAGTGAACCTATGAAGAACATGACCTGTTTATGGTTTGTTCTGGTTGCGCTGATTCAGCCAGTGCATTGAGCCTGAACAATTCTTTAAAACTGGGAGAGATGGCAAATATCTAGGGTGCTTCTCAGTCATGTTGGACATTGCCTGTCAAGCACTTTTTTCTTTCCCCCAGGCCTGGACACAGCTAGTCATGCCACTGTCATCAATGCACCAATCCAAATTACCATGACGAATGACAGTCTCCTTTGCCAACCTTCTCCTAGACATTTGGGTAACTTAGCAGGCCTGTAACTCTTTTGCGACGGACAGAAGTCCAAGTTGCAGGTGGTGGCATGCAACCTTAGGGGAAGCTGAATGAGTTCAGATTTCCCAGGTGAATCCTTGCTCCCATCTTTCCATGGGCCAGTCATTAAAGACTCAAGCCCTTTGTTAGATGTAGAGGCAAAAATGGAAAAGTTAAGGAGAAAGGTCACACAAGGTTGGACCACCCCAAAGGGTACAGGGAAATAGGTGTTCTTGGAAACATATCTGCTGACTATGAACAAAAATAAATGGGCCAGAACCAACTCATCCTGGGATAGTGTATCATCACAATCAAAACCCAAACAAAACCAAATAAAACAGCAGTGGTAAAAGAAAAACAAGGAGAGGATCTCTAGCTGCTTAGGTTTTTCAAAGAAAGGTGTCTAACTTCCTCTATCTTTACATGTCCGGTGTAATCCTAAAGCTGCAAAATAAGTCTACAGTGATTTACTGACTCTAGGAAATAATCTGTTGCTGCTTTGTGTCTCAAACTGAACCTCAATTTGGTAGTGAATTGAATTACTAGTGAATTAGCTATGGTAAAATGCAAACTTCAGTTTAGTATTGGGCTAGAGCCTAATGTCAAAACAATCCTTGTTTCTAGGTCCAATAATTGGTTCATAATTGGTTGATTTGGGGAAAAAGAAAACAATTGTTTGAGTGGCTTGGTAGAAAAGATTGGGGCAGAATCTCAACCCAGGCCCAGCCATTGAGCCTGTGGCCATGTCACGCTCCCTCCCTACAGACTGTACTCTCTCAATGGCACCAATGTTTTGTGATTATCTGATGAGACCATTAGAAACCCTGAATGGCTGGGTTGTCTCTCCTGCCAGTCTCTTTTTCTCATAACTAAGGCTTATTATGTGTGAAAGAAAGAAAAAATATGCTAAGTTGAAAAGTGATAGAATTGAAAAGACAATGAACAGCTGAAGTTAAATATATCTTTTCAATTTAGTGCTTTATTTAAGGGTTTCAACTCAAAGCTTACACACATTATGTTTTCTTGAGCCCATCCAGGAAGTCATATCAGTTTCAAGAAGGTTGACTCACTTGAGCCCTTATTTGCATGACCATTTAATGGAGAAGATAAAGGGCTGTATTAGCTACACTGCTTTGTCCTTTGCAGGATTCCATCTCCATTCTCTCCAGTCCCCCACATGCTTTTTTCCAAAGACCTATTGAGACAGAGAGGGTTAGTACTCCAAATGCAATTTGGTTAGATGCACAAAAGAAAAATGCTTAAATATCAGAAACCACTCTCTGAGCTAATTGCCCTTTGAGTACAAAGTAACAAAGCTGAGAATCTATGGCAAAATTAGAATTGCTTCTAACATGATAATTTGAGCCTTGGGTTACGGTCAAATTACTTACACTTCTCCATAAATGAACTTTCCCCTCCTCGTTTTACTACTTTAAAGTATATAGAACATTGAATAATAATATAAAAGTTCCAAATATATGTTTAATGTAGTAGTTTGGAGATTGGAAAGATATAAAAGGGCCCAAATTCTACAACTGAGATTTATATTTTCTCAATGTATGCACTTATTGTCCCTTTTATATTGGTTAATATTTCCCCCATTATCTTAGCATTCCCCCATTATCCATATATATTCCATATGTACATTTTATTATCTTTTTACTGGTATGACTCTCCATTGGACAACTGTTCTTTAGACCTGTGAGAGTGGGGACCCTGCTGCAGCAGCTGATAAGTTCTAAGATTAAAAACTTACTAATGTTCACAAGTTTATTACACTGTCCATGCCTAAGTAAATTGCGTTTAACATACAAATCCTTTGAGAAGTCGAAGTTAGAAAATATGGTAGAAGTTGAAGTGACTTCAAGAAAACCTTATTTGTTTCATCATCATCTCTGTTTTAATTTCCTTATTCCCTTTTAGCTTTTCCCAACCATCTTCCAACATTTCCATTTGTACTGAACAATCTTGAACATAATTCATTTCTCTCTAAATTTGTGGAATATTTTCCCAAGTTTTCTTCTGTTAGATTACTCATAACTCATGAAAATTTACTAGATAGGCTATCGATAAAAGGGGAGCACTGACCAAATAGAACCACTAGGAAATGGTGTGAGGCTAGGAGGCTACAGTGCCTTTTGAGGCAGGGCTGATGATTATGAAATCAGGACTGCTGCTGCTGCTGCTGCTGCTAAGTCGCGTCAGTCGTGTCCAACTTTGTGCGACCCCATAGATGGCAGCCCACCAGGCTCCCCCATCCCTGGGATTCCCCAGGCAAGAACACTGGAGTGGGTTGTCATTTCCTTCTCCAATGCAGGAAAGTGAAAGTGAAGTCACTCAGTCGTGTCTGACTCTTAGCGACCCCATGGACCTTCCAGGCTCCTCCGTCTATGGGATTTTCCAGACAAGAGTAATGAAGTGGGGTGCCATTGCCTTCGCCATGAAATCAGGACTATTCAGAGTAAATGGGAACCAGTAGGGATGGTGGGTTCATTCTAGGACTGCACAGGAAGAGGGATAAAAATTACATCCATGGAAATTTACATTTTTAAACTTTTTATATTGGCAAAAAATAAAAGCATGAAGATGTGTGAAAACTCATAAATCTTTGGGAAGCATGTACATTGATAAACTCTATTGAATGCCAATATCTATTAGAATTTTCATTGCATATACATTTTGATCCAGAAATCCTATCTCTAGGAATTCATTGTACACGCCCATAGGTGTACAGAGCTATATGTAGGAAGATATTCCTTGCAGCATTGCTTATAGTAACAAGTGAAATAAACAGTTGAGAGAAATGGTAAAATAAATAAAATAAGGTACATATAATGCAATGCTGGGTGTAACCATTTTTAAAAACGAGGCAGCTCTCTATGTACTAATGTGGAACGACATTTGCACCAGTTATCTATTGCCACCATAATGTCATGTAACACATCATCCAGAATTTAGTGGCTTAACATAGTAATTATTTATTTAGCTCACGAGTCTGTAGGTTGTTGACTTAGGCTGAGCAGTTCTTCCAGTTTTGGCTGGATATTGGCCAAAGTAATCAAGGAGCATAGTCTTACCTTCCACCACCAAATGTGTATCATACCTGTGTTGATACCCAACTATATTCTGTCTTCCCTTGGCCCAGAGTGGGTGTCCTGCTCTGGCTCCTGTCTCAGGCTCACCTCTCCATAAGGTTCCCTATTCAATGACATTGACTCTGCAGTTGCCCCCCTCTCTCTTGCATCATCTACTTTCCCTCTATGCTATATAATTAAAAACAAAACATGTTGTGCTGCCTTGCATCTAAAAACAAAATAGCTTCTATAAACCCAGAGACCCATTTCCTGCTTCCTCTTTCAGCAAAAATCCAGAGTTATCTATACTCATCGTCTCCACTTCCTCATCTTCTTTTCTTTCTTGAACTCTGACCTATGTCCCCATCATAGCTATTGCTTTTTCCCACATCTCCAGTGATTTCCACACTGTCACATTAAATGGCTCCTTCTTGGTCCTCACCTTACTGAACCGCTCGGTGGCATTTGACAGAGTTGATTCCTCCACCGTTTCTGAATCTTTCTTCTCTTCGCTAGTGGAAAACTACTCCTTGTTCTCCATCTACCTCACTGGCCACACGTCTCGTTGTCGTTGACTGTATCCTCTTCATCTTCCTGACCCCCTCATGTTGCAGTGCTCCAGGACTCATTCCTCAAAATATTTCCTGTTCCCACTAGTTTCCTAGGCAATTTCATCCTGTAAATAGCAACTACATGTTGATCGATCTCAAATTAATTGTCTTTCGTGAGAGATTTCCTTTTTTTGCAACTGTGGGAAGAAATGCAGTAAATACCTTTACATATGTATCCTTGATTTCTTGATTAATATTAATTTTACTTGTAGATAGTTGGGTGAAAGGGTATATGTATTTTAAAATTTACCAGCTATTATTAAATTGTTTTTAAAAAGACAGCAATGCCACATTTCCACCAGAAATCTATGAAAGCATAATTTTTCTTATACCTTTGCAAGTAATAGGTGTTATCATTTCATTTTTATGTCAGATAGGTCTAAGGAGATGTCAGCATTTAGGAACTGAGTAGCACCAGTGAATCTAGTGTAACTAACAAGAGAAGTGGAGTGAAAGGCAGTAGGAGGGTTATTCTTGAAATAACAAACTTTCTGTATTGGGTACTCTAAGGGAAGAGGAGATGAGAGGATTGCATATTCTGCAAAAGTCTTAGTAGAACAACTGAGCAAGCTTCCTAGTATGAGGAAGATAATGGTTCAGAGACTTTTGGAAATACAATAAATGTCTGCTTCAGGCAATTGCCTTGGTTAATATCATGTTTAGCTGAAAGTAGCAGAGGCTCATAATAAAAAACAATCTCTTATGCAGCAGTCTGGATGTAACAGTTTAAGAAGTTATCTAGAAGACTTGTAAGGCTCTGTCACCATGGCAGTTTTTTCTGTTTCTGTAGCACATGTGGTTTCAATTCCCCAGATCACCTCATAATCAAATATAGGCTGCTGGAGCTCCAGCAATTACATTCCCATCAAGCAGTGGAAAGAAAGAAAGAAGAAAAGCACATTTCCTCCCTTGAAGGACATTTCTAGAAATTGTGCACATTAATTCTGCTTATAACTCATTGGCAAGACCAGGAAATACCTTGTTCTGAATACCCAGCTAGAAATCAGAGGTTATTTTTGCAGGATGAGGAAAAAAGAAAAACAAATAGTGGGAAAAATTAGAAGCTTCTGTCATTAGCTATCACTGGGCCCCAAGTAGAAACTGTCAAGGAAAAGGCTTAGCTACAATGATGACGACACGTCTCCAGGTTTGGATTATTACACAGAGCCTTAGATGGGAACTGATTATCTTGAAAAAATAGACATGATTGTGTTCATTTCTGCTAAACATCCTAAACAAGCAGTTCTTAATGGGAGGCGATTTTGTCCCCATTACCCAAGAGACATGTGGTAATTTGAGACATTTTGACTTGTCCCAATTGTCCAAAAGAGAGGAAGGGGGATAGGGGTGGGGGGTAGGTGCTACTGGCATTAGTGAATGGAGGCTAAGTGTGCCATATACACAGGATAGCCACCACTACAAAGAATTCTCCAGTCCAAAACATGCCGAGGTTGGTAAATGCTGCCCTAGACAATCGACAGACGTTTGGGTCAAATTTCAGGGTCTGAGCAAAGAACAGTGTATATTGCCAATTTTTAATGATTAAAGTAATTAAGCTCCGTATTTCCTTGGTTTCATTTGTGCCATGGAATCCTCATTTGATCCATTAGGCCAAAAATTAAAGAACTGTTTTGCAGATACATAGTGACCTCTTTTATGCAGAACTATTTTGCTCTGTGACAACATGACTCTCTTTATAACATTAGTATGTCCATTTCACAATCATTTTTAATCCTCCAGACCCATCTACCTTCCTACATTTCCCTGAAATGGATAAAATACTTCTGCTTCTCATTGCTTCCCTTTCACTGCCCTTACCATGTAGGGCAGGGATCAGATGCTGAAGTGTCTGAATCCCCTACTATGTTGCAAGCTTGTCAAAATCAAAGACCATATTCCATTTATCTTTGTAGTTCTAGTGCCCAGTGCAGAGTATGCAACTTAGAAGGTGCAACAGTATTAATTGAACTGAACTGAGCTCCTGTTTATTCTTAGACTGTTCTTCATGCCAGGCCTTCTTGGATATGTTCTGGTTTGGCTCCCACAGGAAAAATCGCATCACTACTTACATTAAGCAAAATGTTTCCCATTCTGTTACTTTTATGTCAAATCCAGAGTATGGGAAAACTCAGAGACCAGAGGCTGATGTGTAAATAGCTTGGTTCTTCTGTGACTTCTCTGGGTAGGCTACCTCCCTATGGTTATATTTTTGCCCCATCACAGCCGGCTTTCAAACACAAGCATGTACTAGAAATTCATTGAGATGATTTCTGTTCAACAGAAATTGAGTATGTTCCATTTTGAAGTGTTTTTGAGAGAAAAAAGATCGAAGCTGGCATAAATTTGGTAGGTTGGGTGCAAAGAAGTTGAGGAATAAAGATGGAGGAGGCAGAAAGCCATTGAGATACAGCAACTGGCAGTCATGGGAACAGAGCAAGGGGAATTTGCAGCAACTTGGCATATAGTATTAATTCTATATTTTGGTTGGTGAAAAAGATTAGCTTTCAGGGGAGCTACTACTTACACATTTTTCACCAGGTTCTTTCAGAAAGGTTCTCTCTGAAAGGTTCTCCTGCCTGGAGGCGAGTCATGGTGATTTCTCTTTCTCTTTTCTGCACTGGATCCATAGAACCCAGTACATCCCATTTTGAGATTTCCTTGAGAACAACTTTTTTACAATCTGTTAGTTAGAGAAGGAGGATCTTCTCATGGCACTTTAAATAGAGCCCGCTCTTTCTGACCACTCATCCACTTCTATGGTTCTTTGGAGGATGTTGGGTTGAGACTCTATTTAATAAGATGAGTGACCAGTGAATCTTGTCCTCTGTAAGATTCAGGAATAAGTATCTTCTGTACTGCTGCAGTAACCTCTGATGAGGCTCAATGAATGGCCATGCATGTAGTCTTAACTAACTAAGATCATTTATTCTTTCATGTATTCATGTATGTAATCATACATTTAATTAATGTTTATTGAGCTCCTATGAGGATTTAGATGCTCATAAGAATTGTAAGACATTTAAATCATGGCACTGCCCTGATATAATCCAGGTGAGAAGATAAAGCATAAAAGGGGACAGTATCATAAGACCAACTATGACTAAGGGTCTAGGAGTTTGGGGCACTTAATAAAGAACAGAAATGGGCCTGCCTCCCAAGAACCTAGAGTAAGTTGCTAGTTTACTGAAGCATGACAGTTTCCAAGCTATAGATAATGACAAAGGCCTATACCTACCTCATTGATACATGAGGGTAACAACCTATGGAGAGTGGAAGCTTTCCCTTTTCCTGTTAGGTGGTATAACCCACATGTAGGTTGATTCTGGGAGGATGATAAATGTACCGATCAGGCAGTTCTCTCATTTGGGAAATTCCAAATGAAGCTTATATCAGATTTCAAAGAATAAAATTTAGTTCCTCTTGTGGGTTCCACTGAACTGGAACATCCTTGAGAAATTCTGAGATTGCACCCCCACCCCCAACCCCCCTCCACCTACCACCACCTTGCTCCTACCTTTTCCTACCTTCCTTCCCTTTCACTTCAGCTTTCTCAGTTCTGGCTAACATGTAGGAAACTGATTTAGTTCTAGAACCTCCCAAGCATTCAGTCATAAAAGAATGTCCCAGAGGCAGAATAAAGCCAAGTGGCCCTGCTCACTGCCATCATGAGCCAAACACCATTCTGCCAGCTCTTCTCCCTTCCCTGGGGTGCCCTTCAGCTAGACCGGACACTCCTTGGGGACAGGGCCTAAGTGTAATAAATCCCTGGATCTCCACATTCTATTCTGTGATTCAGGCACAAAATCTTGCTGGTGTATTTGTCAAGTGACTCAGGAATGGGTCAGATGTTCAGATGCAGTGTACCAGTTCTTATCTATTAATAACAGAAAGCCTATTAGGGACTGTGCAGAGCCAGTTTTTTCAAGGCAGAGTGGAATCAGCCCCACTGATTCTGGTTCGAAGGGAGAACAGTTTCAGTGACCTACAAATTCTTCCTCGGCTGATTAATAACGGGAGAGTCTCTTTACTTAACAATCACACCTTCCCCTCATATGCCCTTCTGCCCTTGTGCTCAGAAAAGTTCCTAGGTTCTGGTTTCACTTGCGACGGGTTTGGCCGTCTGTACTTTTAGTCTTCTGACCAATTTACCAATGTGAGTAGGGTCAGGCTTCTTACTTGGGAGGTGGCTGGGCAAGTATTAATGATTTCAGGTCAGAGCTGCAGTAGAATTGAGAGAAATAAGAAATGACAATATATCATTCTGTGACCTGAAAGTAATCTTACAGATCTATTAAGATGTCTGAAATGACTCTCTTCTGCTCCAGGTGAAATTGCTCACACTATGTGTATTATTCACACACAAAATAAACACATGAATGACGTGTCTGTTCATTTCACCACCCTGCCTTGTAAATACAATTCTGACCATTGGGAGAGTTGGAAGAGCAGTAGAAAGGGCCTGAGAATCAGGTTCTAACTTCCCAATAATTTAATTGGCTTTACTCTTCTCAACTGTAAAATGAGGAGCTGGACTAGAACAGCTCCTAAGAGCACTTCTAGCACTCAGATTCCCTGACTCATTAGCCTGCCAGAAAAATACATCACCTGCCAAATATGGACTCAGCACCTACGTGTTACAGAAGCTCCCAGGCTACCCCTCCACACCTCCCTGGCTTCAGCATCCTGCTTCCCAAGCCTCTCAGGTACTATTGCCAGCCCATTCCTAAAAAAAAAAAAAAATGACTTTCTCTTCTTTTATCAGCCCTTTCTTCTCTGCTTCCTCTTACTGTATTTCATTCATATTGGTGGGGCCTTCCCTGGTGGTCCAGTGACTAAGATTCCACACTTCTACTGGGGTCACAGGTTCAGTCCCTGGCTAGGGAACTAAGATCCTGCATTTTGTACTATGTGACAATAAATAAATAAATTAAATAACTATTCTCATTTTAAAATAAATAAATCATATTGGTAGCCAGTATGTTTTTTCTGTCTGACTTTCTTCCATCAAGAATACATAGTCATTCATTTTAGTTATTCCTCAAACATATGTTAAGCAACTAAACATTTCCCATGTCTTGGGCTAGGTCGTGAATTTACAAAGACAGGAAAATGTAAGCTCATGGCGATGGGCCTGCTGTGTGACTTTCATGCACCCTGCTGCTGCTGCTGCTGCTAAGTCGCTTCAGTCGTGTCCAACTCTACACGACCCCATAGATGGCAGCCCACCAGGCTCCTCCGTCCATGGGATTTGCCATGCACCCTAGGCACTCTCAATTTCCTGGGCCCCTTCTTCTACACAAAAAGATTAAAAGTGGTATTTTATAACTGTGTTAATATGAAGATGAAATCTTAAGCATATTATGTATTTAAGTATTTTCTTCAACCTCAGAATTCTCTGGGGCAGGGAGGCAGTGCCTAATGCGTAGGTTGGCCCTGGAGAAGACAAAGTAAATGGTTGCAATGCAATATGGCAATTATACACATGCCCTACGAACAAAATTTCTACTTCTAGATCTACAGCCTCCCAAAATTCCATTGTGTCTTCTGTGGAAAGAGAAAGACAGGGCAGAAACAACCCAGGAAAGCGAGAAATGGTAAATTAGGGCTCCAGGAAATCCTTCTTTACTGGGATGGGCTCCTATGACCTTGAGAGTCCTCCCTTTGGTGGTAGCAGCCATCTGTTCTATATGGTATGAGTCATTCATTCACTCATTGAGTATCTTCTATGTTTCAGGCACTGACCTAGGTTCTTGCGGGTACATCAGTAAGTAGAACAATGTTTCTTGCCCTAACTCATCTGTCACATAAATCTGCAACTGGAAACAGAGCTTTTTGAAATGCATATTTCCTACTTTGTGCACTGGAAGCCAAGGTCTGCTGCATTTCCCAGATAAGTAGATACTAGTGCTCCATGCTCCCTGGCACGCTCAGTGGGGATGAGCCAGCTACCAAGAAGAGGGTACATGAGGGGTCACTGAGTGGCAGTTCATATGACCATTTTTTTCTGAACTCTATTTGCTGTTCTGAAGCATGATTTGGGCAAGTTTCTGACAGACTTTTTATTTCTCTAGGAGTTTCATGTTAAATATACCTAGCAGCAGCAGCAGTAACTATTGCAACAAATATTTTGTCTTAAAATAGCAGTCTTGGTTCCATTTAGATTTTTAATGACAAAATGGATAACCTGATTTTATTTTCAACAAGTGGACGCTTCTAAATTTTCTATATGGCAGAAAGAAAAAGAATACCAAATGTTGCATTTTCAGGGAAAACTCAAAGCATAGCTTATTCAAGCAACACCACCTATGAATATATCACAGGTAGGAGATGCAAAGAGGACTTAGGAACTGAAGACTAGTAATTTAACATAAGTATCCTTCTTGCTGTTGGCCATTTTTCTAGATAATTTGTATTCTTGTTGTTCAATCAAATTTGATGCTATTTTCCCATTAGTTTAAACTCTGAGCTGGCTGATCTCATTGTTTCTAAAGTTCTAGAAGAAATTGTTGGCTCCCAGGTCTTTCCAGGTGGTAAAGAACCCGCCTGCCAATGCAGGAGACATAAGAGACGCAGGTTCGATCTCTGGGTTGTGAAGATCCCCCAGAGGAGGGCGTGGCAACCCACTCTAGTATTCTTGCCTGAAGAATCCCATGGACAGAGGAGCCTGGTGGGCTACAGTCCATAGGGTCGCAAAGAGTTGGGCACGACAGAAGTGACTTAGCAGGCATGCACTCATGCAATGGGAAAGAAAGAGGGATAGTAGAGGCTACCCTGTTGAGGCTGATGCATCTTCTTTCCAGGCTGATACATAGAAATCAGTCCTGTGGAAGACAATCAGATGAGACACTGCCAAAGATGGAGGTTCTGCCAGTCTCCATTCTAAGTCTTCACTGCGTCAAAGTGCTCATCATGTTCCGTAGACACCATTCCTCCTGGGTTCAAGCCATAGCATTGAGTATATGATTAGATTTAAGGAATAAATGGGCTTCCCTGTGGCTCAGACTGTAAAGAAGCCACCTGCTTTGCAGGAGACCTGGGTTTGATCCCTGGCCTGGGAAGATCCCCTGGCGGAGGGCATGGCGACCCACTTCAGTATTGTTGCCTGGAGAATCCCCATGGACAGAGGAGCCTGGCGAGCTACACAGTCCATGCGGTAGCAGAGTCAGACACAACTGAACAACTAAGCCCAGCACAGCATAAGGAATAAATAGTCATTGGAACATCAACTGTTACAGGACAGAGTTACTCTTTAACAGAAAAAAAATAAATAAAAGACATATTAAATGAGTTTAATTATCTATTGCTTATAGTAAGAGTCTTATGAACAACAAGTGGACTTTTAAAAACAGAATCCTACCACTGAGATTTTAGCTTGAACTGCAGTGTGAATGGTCTGGAGTCTATATTGTGAACTAATAAAGTCTGTTTAGCATACTCCTCATATGAGTTCATTTCCATGACTTTCTGTTTCTCTTAGATTTCTTATTTTGCAGAGTGATAAATTATAGAATGACAACAAAAAGAAATACAGACAGACTTACATGCCCAAGGATGAAGAAATCATCTATGACACTTAATAGTAACTCTAAACATGTGACATGTACTTCCACTGTGGCCTTTTGTTTTGTTTGGGGTTAGTGTTAGCTGGCGGAGAAGGCAATGGCACCCCACTCCAGTACTCTTGCCTGGAAAACCCCATGGATGGAGGAGCCTGGTAGGCTGCAGTCCATGGGGTCGCTAGGAGTCGGACACGACTGAGCAACTTCACTTTCACTTTTCACTTTCATGCATTGGAGAAGGAAATGGCAACCCACTCCAGTGTTCTTGCCTGGAGAATCCGAGGGACAAGGGAGCCTGGTAGGCTGCCATCTCTGGGGTCACACAGAGTTGGACACGACTGACGCGACTTAGCAGCAGCAGTGTTAGCTGGAATCTCAGGAGAACTTTGGGAAAGAGAACAGTATTGAATTAAAACTTCCTTGTGTCCTTTTAGTCCATTGAATGTAGCAGCAGAAAAGAAGGAAGTATTAGTCACTATGGATAGAGAAAAGGCAGCCTGGGCTGTATATCACTGAGATACTGGGATCCTCCAGATGTGGGCTCCCATGGGGCCGAGATACAACCCATGGGTCACAGGAGTCCTCCAAGTTCAGAGGTCAGGCCAACCAGCGTTAGCAAGGCAAGTCAGTGAGGCATAGACAATAGGGAACAGTTAGTTGCATATGCTGTTGGGTAGGCTTCCCTGGTGGCTCAGATGTTAAAGGATCTGCCCTCAATGTGAGAGACCCACATTGGTCTACCATTGGGTAGCTGGTGCGAAGAGAGTTTTTATGGAGGTTTTAAAGGAACTGATTAAAGGAGAAAAAAAAAAAAAAAAAGATGATCACAACTTTTCACACACTTGCTCTCTAAGGAGATACCATCAAAGAGACAAGGAGCCTCGTCTGCAATAATTAGAGGCATGGTGTTGTCTACACATAAATATTTTACATTTTGGTGTGTGTAACAAGTTTGTCATAAATACCAAGATTGAAGGAATCCTGACACCAAGGCGATCTCAAA
Source organism: Bison bison bison (assembly GCF_000754665.1). Lineage (NCBI taxonomy): Eukaryota > Metazoa > Chordata > Mammalia > Artiodactyla > Bovidae > Bison > Bison bison. The sequence goes on along the minus strand of NW_011494735.1, from coordinate 5,745,609 downwards.
AGACAGCGTAAATGGTTCTGACAAGAAGACTGATTCCAAAGCCTTTTGAAAACCACATGAAATGAAGAAGAAAGAAGCCCATCCAAAGCATCGTTTTACAAACTGTCACAAGTGATTAGAGAAATTGCACTTTATATGGCAAAATAAGGTAAGTGAGAAACATGGACATAAAATCCAACCTAGGTACGAGTTATACATCGTTTCACTAGAGGGAAAATGTCTAAGAAAGCTTCTATTTCCCCATGGCTTTCTCTCTGGAAAGGAAAATCTAAGAATTATGACAAACACTAACTTTTTCAGTTATTCCTGATACACAGCTGAACTTGATTCAAGATACCGAATCTTATCTTCAAAGCTTTGAATAAATTAGATCTGGGCTGTCTTTCCAGCAAAGAATGATAATGGGATCATGAAAGTTTTAGTGATTATCAGCTTCTGTGTTACAGTTTTTCAAGCCCCGAAAATTGTAATTTTGAGTCAGAACAGAGAATAACTGTGCTACTATGTAATTGTTATAATAACCACACCTTCTAGGCTCCCAAACAAATGCTAAGTGATCACCATTATTTCTCTTAAAGCAGTTGTAAACCAGTGTCCTTGACTTTGCTTCCACAGAGTCAACAAACAAAACTCTCTTGACCCCAAACCTTGTGGTCATTGCCCTGGAGAAAACTTAGAGGTTATTATAGTAGTTTGGTATCATCCAAGGAAAAAAGTCTTACTTGCTCATTATCAGGTCAAGCAAATCCAGATCTCAATTGATCTTTATGGCAAGTTATTTTAACTTGTGACAATTGTACCTTGGTTGTCTGGATAAAAACCTGTAACATGTAAATAGAACATTTGAATGTTGCATATATCACCTTATATTGTAATTTAAATGAATTATCAATTTCAATATTAGAATCTGATAAACTCTATGAATGTATTAAGCAGTACTATCTCTTCATAAATTCTCTAGAATCTTAAGTCAATATCAGGAAATATAGATAGATTTTATATTTCAGCTAATATTATATTAAATTGATTTTATTATAAATTTATGCATATTTTTGAATACACCAATCCATTAATTATCCATAATTCCAAGATATTAAAATATCATAAAACTGCAAATAACTTGGTGGCAAAACCTAACCTAACCTGACCTCATTTGGCAGCACAAACCAGCCTGGCTGACATAAGCCTCTGTGTGTGTATGTGTGTGTGTGTGTGCATGCGAGTGTGGGTTTTCAGTGGCTTCAGTCATGTTCAACTTTTTGTGACCCTGAGGACTGTAGCCCATCAGTCTCCTCTGTCCATGGGATTCCCCAGGCATATACTGAAGTGTGCTGCCATTTCTTTCTCCAGGGGATCTTCCTGACCCAGGGATCGAATCACGTCTCCTGCATTGCAGGCGAATTCTTTACCACTGAGCCACCTGGGAAGCCCCATTTATTCTTTAACTCATTAGATCTGAATATTAACATTTCTATAGAAATATCAGTGTGTCTGATTACAGGGTACTATATTGGAGCTGCCACATATTATAAGCAACACTGTAAAATGTGTTTCTAGATCCCTTCTAAAATTTAAAAAGTCCTGTATCCTATAATATATCTGTCTTCAAAGTTTCCCTAAGGAATTGAGGATGTCTTTTATCTGTCTATTAGGTATGAGTATCAGTTCTCAAGCTATGGCATGCAAAACAAAACAACAACAACTTGACTTTCTTTGTTTCCTTTAAAACAACTTAAAGTTGAATCTGAGTCCCCTAATGCACTTGGCCACAACTGACAGACCCTCTCCCCTCATGGGTAACTCCCAGGTGGAAAAGCTATACATGGAGCCACAAATCAGAAGGTCTGTTTTTTTAAAAAAAATAATATGTTGTTATTATCTGGCTATGCTGGGTCTTAGTTGTGGCGTGTGGGATCTAGTTCTCTGGGAACCTGCATTGGCAGTATGGAGACTTTGCCACTGGACCACTAGGGGAGTCCCAGAGAAGGTCTTCTTATCTCTATTCCATTTTGGCTGCCACTTAGTTACCCTGAGGTAACCAATCCATCCTATTTATCCAGGGTTTTCCTGGTTTTAGCACAGAAGATCCCATGTCTCGGGGACCGTCCCAAGCAACATGAGCTTTGCCCTCTGGAGGCAGCTTATAGGTCTGTTACTTCCTTGGGACACAGCGAAGGAATGGTTTCAAATCTCAGGTGCTCATGAAATCCACAGATTCCCCCTTCCTGTTCTCTCCCCATTTTCTTGTCTTGAAAAACGTCCGTCTTCTCCCTGCCTTAACCAAGATGCTTCCTGTATCTTTTTGAGTTTTTGTTTTACAAATGGCAGAAAGAACACTCAATTCAAGTGTCCTCTGCCTTCTTCCTAGTGAAAATACCTGAGGCATAGAAACCCCAGAAGCCTTCTTCCAATGAACATTAAAATACATGAAGAAACTGCCCTGCTGCACATGGCTGCATTTTAGAGAATCTTCCTTCTTTATCAGTTGGGCAGACCTGAAAGTCTTTAGAGGAAATGTCTCTGTTCTCATCAGTATTTTGTTTGGACAGTGAGGCACTGGCTGTGCTAACATCTTATCCTCTTTGGTTGTTTTTTTATACTTTACAGTGTGTGGGTTAGTCGCTCAGTCATGTCTGACTCATTGAGACCTCATGGACTATAGCCCGTCAGGCTCCTCTATTCGTGGAATTCTCCAGGAAGAATGCTGCAGTGGGTTGCCATTCCCTTCTGCAGAGGATCTTCCCAACCCAGGAATTAAACCTGGGTCTCCCACATTGCAGGCAGATTCTTTACCCTCTGAGCCACCAGGAAATTATAGTACTCTTGAAATGGCAACCCACTCCAGTATTCTTGCCTGGAGAATCCCATGGATGGAGAAGCCTGGTAGGCTACAGTCCATGGGGTCGCAGAGAGTTGGACACGACTGAGCGACTTCACTTCACTTCACATACATTATCTCATAACAGGGCAGGTATTAGTACCCTTACATCTAGATGGAGAAATAAAGACTTGGAGGAATTGAAATGACATCAACACCAGCACTCTTCAGATTAATTTTTTGGCAACTCCAAGCAAATAATTTTTAAAAGTCTTAAAAGTCAAATGTGGCCATCCAAATTGCTAAAACTTGGTGTCCTAAATTCAGAAGTTTTCTTCTTTAAAAAAGATTCTTCAAGAATTGATATCTCCAAATATAAATAGTTGGCATTATAAAGGGGATGCAAGTACAAAAATAAAAGCATACTGCATTTCTACTCTTGTCAGAGGACAAGAAAATCTTAGAAACAATTAGCCACAAATATGTTCAACACACAATCGGGAATGCCACCCCAAGACAGTAACCTATATCTGAGACAAAGAATGGTTTGGAGAGAATTATGTATGGTAGTTAGATGCCAATGTGGCATCCATTTTCACTTTTTCATTCCTAACAAAATTCTAAATGCGTTCAGGTATCTACCCTTCTCCATGAACCTCAGGGGGACAAACTGAATTTCAGGAGTGGATATAATAGGCCTAAATCAGTATCATCCCTCTTCTCAAGAATTAGCATGTGATCCAATTCTGGTTAAAAAGGCCTAAGGAAATATTTGCTGGAAGCTTCTGGTAAAGTTCTTTTGCATAGTTAAGGAAAGACCAGGGAGTCAATTTCTCTCCTCCACCTGATAAGAATAATGGGAAGAGGCTCCCCCAAACCCTGTGGGCAGTCATGCTACAACATGAAAGGAGCCAAACTGTGATGGTTAAATACAGTGACAGAAGTACCTGTGTCCTTGATAAAATCAGTGAATCAGTAGAGCAGCCAGCCAGTACTGAAGCCTGTCCCACCTCTGGACTTTCTTTCATATGGGCTTTCTTTTCTTTAGTATTTATCTTTATTATTCAAGCCAGTTGGAATTGAGTTTGCTGTTCCTGGCAGCCAAAAGCATCCTAACTGATGCAGAGACCTATTCCTTTTCTAGTCTGTCTTCCTCTTAGAAATGAAGAAACAAGGCCAAGAGAGGCTCCCTAATGTCCCAAGTTTACACAACCAGGATTAAATGCCAATTTATAAACCTGAGATGAGTCGTAAAGGAAACTGAAGAAATGGCTTTCAACATGGATTGGATAGCTGATTTACAACACAGTCTGGCTGATGCTTAGAACAGTAGAAAGTTTTAAGCTAAAGTTTACTCTATAGGGAGCCTCAGATAACTTCAAGTGGCCAATTGGTAACCTGAGGTTTCAATCTGCAAGTTCCTTATCCTCACTCATTGTGTCTTCAGCTCATGTACCTGGGATGTCCCAGACAATAAGAGGTTCTATTTAACACTTTTCTTATAAGCCAAGGACCAGGCTTAAGAGGCCCGATTCTTTTCCTCTTTCCTCTCTTCAAGATTCTGCCTTGGCTTCAAGACTATCAGAATCAAGTTGTCCACAAAGCAGGAACCACAAGCCCAAATTGGAGAGAGAGAGAGAGTTTGGATCCTGAAGATCCTCAAATCCTCATTGGCTCAAAGCTTTCCTCAGTGATACCTGTCTTCAGAACATAAAGTCCCAGAAAGTTCTAAAGATATATTGTAGCTCTGAAGCCACACCCCACCTCCAGGGTTAGAATGGCTCGGAATCCTTTTGGGTTTATGCTTTCTTCTCTCTTTCTCCACATGTCCCACACAACTCCCGCCAACCCCCATCTCCAGCCTTGTAGGAGTTGCCAATATGGCTTGGGAAGAGGGATTCAGTGATGTATCACTCCCACCCCAGGTCTCAGCCCCAGGGTGGGAAACTATTCTATCTCCTAGTTTTTACACATCTCCTGTGGTTCCTGACTCCAGATTCTCCACAGTGGTTCTCAATGACGTCGGGGCTCTGTCTGAGAAAAATGGAAACTTGCGGTCAGTAAGCTCTCAACCCTCATGGATTAATCTGATGTCTCAGGGTCTATGTTGGCAACATGGGATGCTATTTGGCACCTGCCTTTGGTAGGCATTTCTTTTTCAGAATCTCTCTGCTGCTCCTTATTGTTTAAATCTCCTTTTTTATTTTTAGTGTTGATAAATGGACTCTTCTAATTAAAAATAACTTTCTGTATTATTTCACAACCAGTTTCCTTTTTCAGTTTGTGGCATTATGTTAAGAGAATAAAATGTGATAGGTGTGGAGAGGAGTATATTCCTTCTAAGGTAGTTAAAGGAACTCTTTGTTGTGCAGGCTGGCACCAAAGCAAGAAGAAGTGGTTATTTTTCGTTGGTTGTGCTCTGAGACTTTTCCCAGAGGCTTAATAGGAGACATTCCTCCGTGAAGGATGCTGGCAGAATCAGAAGCATGCGCAGTGCTCAGGGGAACACGTTGAGAGCTCCTTTTTATCCAGCACACACAAAACGATGCTAATGCTACTGCTTGCTTCCCTGTCAGTATCTTTCCTGCCCTTAGGCCTTCGGAGTGAGAGTGATGGAGAACAAGAGAGAAGGAGGTGTGCCCTGGCAACCATTGCCAGAAAACAGGTTTCACAGAAGCTATAAATTAGATAACCCACTTCCTGGAGGTGAGTTCATAGGCAACACTGAAAAATCCGCCTGTGTGGGAAACATTGCTGTCTTTAGTTTCAGTCAAAAAAATAACACTTGCGTTTGCTAATTACATACAAGTATAAAGAAGGAAAAGAATGGCTTAGTATTCTATCATCATATAATCCCTGTTAACATTTTTCTCATATAAATGTTTTCTCATATAAAAATGATAAAAGTTCATGGTGAAACAGATCAAACAGAAAAGTACAAAACAGAAAGTAAAAATCTATTTACGTGTGATTCCAGAAACTACCTTATTTCTGTGTGTCTGCTCTTTTATTTATTTACATAACATAGGTAATGCTGTTTACATTTTTTTCTTGCATCTGGATTTTTGGGAACTCTGATATTTTAATTCAATGCTGTATCATATTTTACTGAAACAATCTCCTTTGCAGATGTACTGGTAGACATTGTTTTCAATGAATGTTTAAGGGATTTTGACACTTTAGAATCAAAATAGGGGGGAGGAATCAAGATGGTGGAATAGAAGGTTGTGAAGTTTACCTCCTCCCACAAATAGAATAAAATAGGGATCAAAAATGATTACCTCAATTATCATTCATTAATGTATGCACCTATTCAACAAGCACTTATTGACTATTGACAACAAGAACTATCTAGTATAGAACCAGAGAAGGCAATGGCACCCCACTCCAGTACTTCTGCCTGGAAAATCCCATGGACAGAGGAGCCTGATAGGCTGCAGTCCATGGGGTTGCTGAGGGTCCGACACCACTGACCGACTTCATTTTCTCTTTTCACTTTCATGCATTAGAGAAGGAAATGGCAACCCACTCCAGTGTTCTTGCATGGAGAATCCCAGGGCTGGGGACCCTGGTGGGCTGCCGTCTATGGGGTCGCACAGAGTCAGACACGACTGAAGTGACTTAGCAGCAGCAGCAGTATAGAACCAGACACTTTATTAGATGCTGGAAATATCAAAGAAAGGCAGTGGTCCCTGTGCCAAATGGGTTATAGCCCAAATGGAGGAAGAGAGCTCAGTGTCAGTAATTACTATCACTGCTGAGATACAGGTTAGCAAAGGATGCTGCATCTACAGAGATTAGATGCCTGTGTGTGCATGCTCAGTTGAGTCTCTTTGCAACCCTATGGACTGTAGCCCACCAGGTTCCTCTGTCCACGGGATTTCCCAGGCAAGAATACTGGAGTGGGTTGTCATTTCCTCCAGGAGATCTTCCCGACCCAGGGATCTAACCCACATCTCCTGTATCTCCTGCACTGACAGGCAAATTCTTCACCACTGAGTCACCTGGTAATCCCTGAGCCACTTTGACATCCAGAGTAAACTTAAAATGAAGGGATTAGGGAGGAGGAATTCTCAGAGGAAGCCACAGGTGGGAAGGCTTGGAGACATGAACCAGCTAAGTGTATTCAAGTTGCTGCAAGGATTTTGGAGCTGTCAGAGTGCAAGTTTCTTGAGGGGGCCCTGGAAGGACCTTAAGCTAATGTTAGAGGCTGAAGTCAAAGCTGTATCCCAAAGACTTCTGGAATCTGAACTTTATTCTAAAAGCCAATTGAGGTTCTAAGTATTGATGGGAGAAGGGAATTGCTGGATGACATGAAGATTTTTAGATAATCAGAGGAGCCTGGCAGGCTACAGTCCATGGGGTCTCAAAGAGTCAGACCCAACTGGGCATACACACACACACTCTCTCCAATTAAAAAAAAAAAAAGGCAGAGATAAAACATAAAAATAAGGAAAAAAATCTGGCTACAAATTAGTTCTCAGCACAGAGAAAGGGAATAAGAGCTAGATAGGAAGAAAAGACAGACTTCAAATAAAAAATGAGCATACCTTCTAGAGTAATGGAAATAAAAACAAAAGTAAACAAGTGGGAACTGATTAAACTTAAAAGCTTTTGCACAGCAAAGGAAACACTAAGCAAGGTGAAGGGAGAATGGGAGAAAGTAGTAGCAAATGAAATAACTGACAAAAGATTAATTTCCAAAATATACAAGTGGCTCATTCAACTCAATGCCAAAAAAACAAAAACCCCAATCAAAGAGTGGGGAAAAGACCTAAACAGACATTTCTCCAAAGAAGATATACAGATGGCTAACAAACACATGAAAAGATGCTCAACATCACTCATTATTAGCAGAATGCAAATCAAAACTACAGTGAGATATCACTTCACACCAATCAGAATGGTCATCATCAAAAAGTCTACAAACAATAAATGCTGGAGAGGGTATGGAGAAAAGGAAACGGTCTTGCACTGTTGGTGGGAATGTAAATTGATATAGCTACTATGGAAGATGGTATGGAGATTCCTTTAAAAACTAGGAATAAAATGACTGTATGGCCCAGCAATCCCACTCTTAGGCATATACCCTGAGGAAATCAAAATTGAAAGAGACACATGTATCCCATTGGTCATAGCAGCACTATTTACAACAGGTAGAACATGGAAACAACCTGGATGTCCATCAACAGATGAATGGATAAAGAAGTTGCGGCACATATACACAATGGAATATTACTCAGCCATAAAAAGAAACACCTTTGAGTCAGTTCTAATGAGGTGGATGAACCTAGAACCTATTATACAGAGTGAAGTAAGTCAGAAAGGGAAAGATAAATATCATATTCTAACACATATATATGGAATCTAGAAAAATTGTACTGAAGAATTTACTTACAGGGCAGCAATGGAGAAACAGACATAGAGAATTGACAAAAAAAAAAAAAATGAGCATGGTAGGGTATTGAGAATATGAACAAGATGCCAAGTTTCTAAAGGAAAATAAAGAAAGTTAAGGAACATATTCGATAGAATATTTTTACTTCAATCACTTGTATAAAGTTTAATTCTGAATAAATATATCTTCAGGACCTGTATCAGGTAAGACAGACCTTGGCAAAGGAAAACAGAGTCCTTCCAGTGGTATGTTGGATCCAGCAAAATTGGTCATGTTGGGAGTATTTATACTATGGAAACTAGCAAGCACTACAAATCAGATTTAAATTTTTTTCTCTTCAGAATGCCTGTTAGACATTTTTCAGCACATCACTGATCCCTTCCCAGTGAAAGAGCTGGGAATCATTAAAAATATCCAGTTTAGTTCCTATTCCCCTTTCCAACTCCCTCAAGTTCTAAAACCCATTTCATTATTCAGATTATCAGCATTTCAAAAAATAAACTCTGAAAGATGTCATTAAAAGCATAGAGGGATAAAAACTTTACAAAATATAAAGACAGGTCCTGTGATTCTTATGCCCAGCCCTGGGAAGACCAAGAAGTTAGCAAGTGGAGATATGGCAACTCTTCCTTTTCAAAGCCTGTTTCCCACAGGTGAGATGGACCTGGGCTCATGGGTGCCAGCCCATCTGAGGCCTGAGGTTACTCTGATGATTCACAGGAAAGCAATCCAGCTCGTTTGGCCAGTTCTTGGTTTGTTTTCCTGACCGCTTTGGAACCACTGAAGTCTCCTCTGATCACCCAAAGTTTTATTTCTTCTATGAAATTCAAAGAGAAGTATTTATCCTACTGCTATCATGTTGGTATCATTTTATGTCTTCTCTGTCCATAAGCCAATATGCTAGAGCCAGAGCAATAGGGCTGGATCTGTCCTTTTGCATTGGTCCATGATTGTGCTACAGAGATGCCCACAGCCTGGGAGCTCCAGAGCCAAAAGAAAACAACAGGCTTTTCATCAGGCAGTATGTGCACCCCTGCAGGTCACCGCAGCAGGATTCTGGCCATGCCAACCTCTTTCCATGCTCCTGAGGAAGATGGGGGTGTAGAGGACAGAACTGAGGAGTTGAAAAGGGATGAGGTGAGATGAATTGGGGGGTTGGGATTGACATACACACACTGTTGATACTATGGATAATATAGATAAGTAATGAAAACCTATTGTACCACACAGGGAAGTCTACTTGGTGGTCTGTGGTGACCTAAATGGGAAGGAAATCCAAAAATAGCGGGATTGTATGTATAGGTATAGCTGATTTATTTTGCTGTACAGAGAAGCTAACACAGCACTGTAAAGCAACAATACTTCAATAAAAATTCATTAAAAAGAAAAAAAGAATTGAGCTGAGTTGAACAGCTCAAGGCTGGCTGGGAACTTAAAGTTCAAGTTGAGATAATTGCTTTATTGGCGTGGTTTTTTAAAAAATGACCATCCTACAACATCTCAACAGGATGAATAATTTCCCATGATTGTGAAAGTGCATGAAACACCAGACAGCTCCCTGGATGTGCGTGGGAAGGGATAGGAGGAAGTGGGGAGAGCAGAGCTGCCTGGGAGTAGGTTCTGGGCTCAGAGATTCCCACTCTCGCAACCAAAATAGAACACTGGGATCTGCCAATGGGCACAGAAAAGTGAGTCAGGTCTTATTTTAAGGATATTATCTTGATTAATTTCAGATTTTTTATTATTATATTACTAAGTATCAGTTATAATGATTTTTCTATCCCCTTCTCATCAATGACCACCCAGTTTACCCCTTTCTCTGAAAACCTCTTTGCTTACAGCCCAGACATATGGGAACAACTTGTTGGTGTCTTTCCCATGGAGAGGATGGTGGAAGAAGATGTTAGCACCAGCCAGCATCTTTATTATCAAGTAACTTCATTATTGCTAGGGCAACAAAAAACTCCGATTTGCTGGGGATTGCAGGGTCTCCAGAAAGCAGGGCTTTCTGCATTGTGATTGTGAAAATCAAGACAGTTCCTGGCAAATTGGAATGAGTTGCTCATCCTAATTATATCAGTATCTCATGAGGTACTAAATGAGTAAGAGAGACAATAAAGGCCATTGAAGGTTGGAATCAGTAACATCACCGGAGCTTGGAGTTTTCTTAAGTGCTTTGTATTTTACAAAGCATTTTCATATGCCATCTCATTTTAATCTTATAACAAATTAAGGAAGGCAGAGAAGGTATTATTATTGTTTCATGTCTAAAAATTTGGGCCACCAGGATTCAGTGACTTGCCCAGTGAAACACAGCTGGCTGGTAACAAAACCTCAGGTGTGGCCTCCACCTCCCTGCGGAGTACAGTGGGCTATGACGGACAACCAGTGTTCTGTCCGTGGTACCATGTTGCCTCTCTAGTCATAGGCAAAAGGGAATGACTTTTTCTCTAGTTACTTAGCTTTTTTGCCATGATGCTTTGTTGTAGAGTGACAATCTTGCAGTGAAGAAGAATTAAGTAAGAATTCATGACCATTTTCTCCCCAACAGGTAGCACAGACGAGAGCTATGACTTCCATTCAAAGGCAAGAAAAAGGCTGTCGCCAGAGTCCAGGTTCGATGCACGATACTGGATGCTTGGGGCTGGTGCACTGGGACGACCCAGAGGGATGGTATGGGGAGGGAGGAGGGAGGAGGGTTCAGGATGGGGGACACATGTATACCTGTGGCAGATTCATTTTGATATATGGCAAAACCAATACAATATTGTAAAGTTAAATAAAATTTAAAAAAAAAAAGATAAAAAAAAAAGAGAGAGGGAGATAATTCAAATAACTTGTGATGGTTTCCTGGTGGAAGGAAGAGCTGAAGGCAGGGCCAGGCTAGCATAGAATGCTAAATGGAGAATCTCAGGAGTCTGACCAAGCCATGCACCTTAAGCAAGCAACCAGTAGTGAACAGCCCCAGGGCTTAGAAGTATGAAGCTCCTGAGGTTCCAAGATAAGAAACATGACTCAGCATTTATCTTTTCTCATAAAACATAGCAATATGTTAAGGTTACCTTTGAAATTTGACTCTAAGACCAGTGACAATGTCTCATTTGTGGTCATGATATATAAAACTTGACATCAGGTAGAAGGGAAACCCTTTGAACTAGAGAAGGTACAACCAAACTCCAACTTATCAATCCTTATATAATTTTCAATGACAGTCACAAAAGTATAAATATCCAGGGGGCAGGCATCATGAATCTATGGTTTCTCTAGCCAGTTGCTAGAGACATTTTCAAAACTTCAAGCAGCGTATAATTTATGAAAATGGCTTCGGGTTTCAAGTTTAAATTCAGATTGATACACTGTCTTTTAAAGCAGGAGAACCTGATGGATATGTAAGAATGCTATAAGCACAGCCTGCAATGTAAATTTAATTGCTTTATGCTAGCAAAAGAAAAGACTCTGAGATGTAGTGGAAATGATATGGTATGTTTGTACATATGGTAGAGAAAAAAGAATGTGGACTTCACAATCAGATTCAAGTTCAAACCCCAACTGTGATGAGTATATGAACTTGAGTATCAAGTCTTGATTTTTTCCACCTGTGATGAGACTAATCCCTCATAGATTTGTTGTACTCTCTACATGGGATAATGTACACAGAGTGCCCAGTATAGAACCTGGTGTGCAGCAGGCAATCATTCTGTGTCAGTCCTTCTCTCCTTTCTCTCTTGCAGTTAACTGCCACCCCATGAGCTACCCTAGGTGTCCCTCTTCCCCCAAGCCTGGAGGTAGAAACACAGTCTCCTCAGCTCCTTCTGCCTTGCTGTCTCTGACAAAGCATACAGAACATGGAACATAAGAAAGTTCCCAAGGATTTAAAGTCTCCCACTTAAGTCCTCCCACTGCTCAGCACCACCTGTCCTACACTAGAATTAAGCCATAATATTTGTATTATAAATGGTGCCTTAAACTCATTTGAAGCAAATGAAATGCTCCTGTATAGAAAACTATCTCCAGCCCACCTTAGAAAAAATTTCATGGATCTTTTCTTCCCTTAATATAAAATAGTGGCACACCTGGGCACTCTGAGGGGTACATGACATACATTGGCAGTTCAGATCTCCTGGCCTTTCACACTGGGTCATACCCATTTTAATGGCACAATTGAGACATTTTGTCACTTACAGAGAGGCTATAAGACTAAATAGTATAATGGCTTATGAAAGCTCCTAGAAGGGTACTTACCTCAAAAAATAAACACAGTCTTCTTGTTTCAAACTTTGTTTCTGGATTCTAAAGTTACTGAGATATTTTACACTTGATATCAAGCTAATTTTTCTTTCCAATGTATACTTAAGAATGAATTCTGATGGCTGTATATGTTTTTAGAAAGGGGGCCTAGGGAAGTAAGTTTCTTCTAAATTATCTAAAAGTCTCATTGCATAAAGTTATACTATTAATATTATTATTATTATTTCAGTTGTTTGGAAATTGCATAAATACAGATAAGATAAAAGTTGAATTATACTGCTTCTAGTTCTCTTCTATCAGCCTTTGTATAGTAGTGATTTAATATCAATGTTAGTTTAATGTTAATATTTTATGTTGTAATGAGTTGTCAATTTTTTGTACTAGAATGGGTCATGTTGCTGTCCCTGATGAAGTGTGTAAAATAAAAATACATGTAAATGAAGCTGTAGGTGCCTTTATTCATGATGAAAGAAACCTCAGAATTCTTAGATAAAAATGTTCAGATGTATTTGGTTAGAGAAATGGTTGAAAATTTCAGAATTTTAAAATATTTTTCTGTATATTCTATATCTAACCACATTCAGATAATATGTATGTGTATTTTTACCTTTTTCCATGTTGGGATATTCTTTCTTTCTCTAAAAATCATGTATGACAGCAAGCAATAAATTGGAAAAATGAAAGCTGAGATTGAGTTGATTTGCATAAAAATGTGCATTCCTTTCTATTTAAGTTTTCAAAATATTAATGATCTCATATAAAACCTTTGTTTTTGATCAGTTTCACCATGGTTGAAATGATACATCACAGGAATAAGATAAATCTTAAACAAGGAACATTTTCTAAATGTTAGCCAAGAAAGAAAATGACAATAAGGCTTATCTACTGTTAAAGACTGGATGTTTAGTTCATTCCCAAAATCTTATGCTGAAGCTCTAACTCTCCATGTGATGATATTTGAAGATGGGTCCTTTGGGAGGTAACTAGAGTTAGATGAGGCCAGAAGGATGCAGACTGGTTGATGGGATTAGTGCCCCTGCAAGAAGAGACACCAGAGAGCTTTATACCTCTTTGCCACCTGAGGACACAGCAGAAGGTGGCCATCTATAAGCTGGGAAGAGAGTTTTCACCAGAATCCAAGCCATGTTGGCATCTTGATGTTGGACTTCCAGGCTCCAGACTATGAGAAAATAAAATTCTGTCATTTAAGCCACCCAGTCTATGGTATTTTGCAGCGTGGGCAGATTAATATATCTAGCACAGTGAAGACAGACTTATACACTATTGCCAGGAAGGAATGATCATATATCATTTTACCTTAATGTAGTGGGTAAAATGTCTCCTCTGAAAATTTAACTTGTGCTTGTAATTTTTGTTTGTTGGTTGTTTTTGTTTGCTTGTTTGTTTGCTCCTGGATCACCCTTGAAAAAGTAAGTCAATATCAGCAACAACGTAGTTTCATCCCCAGAAAGAGGGTAGAGCATCTAGACCCTCTGGGAGCAGTCAAGGCCCAATGTTAGGTAAAGGCAAGAAGACCTTTACTGCTAGGAGTGCCTGGGACCTACAAGGCAATAAATGGAATCCAATGGAGCAGAATAATGAAATGTTGAAAACCTATGTAATGTTTACAAGTAGAAAAGCCTGTAATAAAGTAAAAATTTTAAACAGTCTTTTAAAATAGCCTATTATGGATGCTTCCTTGGTGGCTCAGACAGTAGAGAACCTGCCTGCGATGTGGGAGACCTGGGATCAATCCTTGGATTGAGAAGATCCCCTGCAGGAGGGTATGGCAACCCACTCCAGTATTCTTGCCTGGAGAATCTCCGTGGATAGAGAAGACTGGCAGACTACAGTCCAAGGAGTCGCAAAGAGTTGGACATGACTGAGCGACTAAGCACAGCACATTGTGGATGAAGGCCTGTAGATGAGAAGCTTCCCAGGTTCACTCTTGACATTCAAATCCCTGCAAAAATAAAGGGATGCTGATTGGGGGTCCTCAAATGGTGAGCTATTGGGCCTCTTGTGACATAGGGCAGCAGGTGTCTTAGAGGATAGTTTAAAATTAAACTGTGAACCTGGAATTCAAGTGAAGAGACTCCTTGCCTAAGCTTGGCCTGCGGAAGGAACTTAGCCTCATTCAAAGATACAACATGGTAGAATCAGGTATGACTCTTCCTCCAAGGTATGACTCTTCACTCTCATCCACTCACAGGGATGTGGGCCAGGAATATTTCTCCTTGGCATTTAGCTTTTATGGAATTTTACTTTAGTTACACTCTGTTTTGGTGAAAATTATGACAGTCAATGGCTGAGCTTGGATATGGAAATCAGATGGAATCTCTCAGTTCAGTTCAGTTGCTCAGTCGTGTCTGGCTCTTTGCAACCCCATGGACTGCAGCACGCCAGGTTTCCCTGTCCATCACCAACTCCTGGAGCTTGCTCAACTCCATGTCCATTGAGTTGGTGATACCATCCAACCATCTCATCCTCTGACATCCCCTTCTCCTGCCTTAAATTTTTCTCAGCATCAAGGTCTTTTCTAACGAGTCAGTTCTTCACATCAGGTGGCCAAGGTATTGGAGTTGCAGTATTGGAATCCCGCTATTAGACTGTATATGCCCTTGAGGTTCTTAGATGTTGAAAGGAAAGACATAGCCTCAAGAGGAAGAGACAAAACTTCTTGCTTATCTGGCATGGCAAAATAAGCTCAGGCTTATTTAAAACTTTAATTTAGAACATAAAATAAATGTGTGCATACTTGCAGTGGACAAGTTTGATTGACAACCAGGCATGCCTCAAGTAGTGGGTGCATATTACTTGAAAGGAGGTGTTCTTGGGAAGACTTGAGGCCAAATGGTTGGTGATTCAGAAAGGAATTGTAGTTTGTGTGTTACTTTTCAAAGGAACTGAAGAAGAATTTCCTTCCCAAATTGTTAACATGCTGTTGAATATAAAACTAAATGAGACTGAAAATTACAAACTCATTTCTATATTTGATCTTTTTGGCAATGTTCTCTTAATTCCTCTCTCAAACTACTTTCCCAGGTAAAATAAATGGGACAAATGTGTAAGATCTAACATTGCAAAAGAATAAAGTTATAATTTTATTCTCCATTTGTGAATCTCTATGAAAATGAAATCGCTGATGAGAGCAAATCAAGTTGGGTTGAAGCTCTGGTGCACAGGCAGGTATAAAATCTGGATATCAGTGGACCATATTAACTACCTAATTAAGTTTTTAAAAATGAAAATCAATTATGTTTTCTGGTATTAAATGAATTGAACTAGAGCTAACTTTTTTCTCACCTTCATGAACACAGTAATACTTTCAGATTCTACAACACTTTCCAATGAAAGGAGATTGGGTTTTAATCATAATTTCCATTAAGCTTTTTATCTTGGCATCTCTTCACTTTCCTTCTTTTCACGTATAAATCCCAGCTCCACTCCCAATCATTTATAAAAGAATTTTAAAAAATTGAGCTCATTAGCATTCTAATAATGCTTTTATTCAAGAAGAGTATATAGATTTGAATTATTACATTATGAAGACTCTTGTAAGACCAAAAATACACATTTCTTATACCTTCAAAATTAATCTTATTTTTCTAAGTTTTAAGTCTATCCATGTATTATATAAAACAAAATGAACCCTAATTAATATTTAGGAAAACAAATGGTGAGTTCTTGATTGACTTTCTGTTGCTGCTGCCCTCGCTGTTCAGTTGCTGAGTTATGTCTGACTTTTGGGGAACTGATGGACGTGTAGCTTCTGTCCATGGGATTTCCCAGGCAAGAATACTGGAGTGGGTTGCCATTTCCTTTTCCAGGGGATCTTCCAGACCCAGGATCAAACCCACATCTGGCACACTGCAGGCGGATTCTTTACCACTGAGCCACCTGGGAAGCATCCTGACTTTCAGCTAACTTAAAAAAGAAATAAAAGAAATATGTGTAAGAAAAATCTTCTTATACTTGTACCCTGAATATTTGGTGCTATCCACCTTGCTCCAGAAATGTGAAGGATATGTAGAATTTGTTTTATCATGATAAAAATAGAAAAATTGTATCAAAACTATCGTGGGCTTGACTAGTCACAGACACTTATAGGATCTGCAGATCAGCAGGTTAATCGTTCTCAATCTGCCATTCCTATTCGAAAACAAACTCTAGCTTTTGTTGAGGATTTATTAAATTGGCCATTTTGTCTTTTCTTGTGAGATGGTTCATATCCACACATTGAAATCCCAGTTTGTATCTGTGGTTGGCAAAGAAAATGGCAACATCGAGCTCAGCTGTGAAGAGGTAGATGACCTATTAAAATAACGAGTAAGCAAAGGAATCCAAAAAAAGATGAAACTTTCTGCCCTTTCTGAAATCCATATGTTTTCCGATATGATCCTGCTGCTGCTGCTGCTAAGTCACTTCAGTCGTGTCCAACTCTGTGTGACCCCATAGACGGCAGCCCACCAGGCTCCCCCGTCCCTGGGATTCTCCAGGCAAGAACAGTGGAGTGGGTTCACTTTCACAATGCATGAAAGTGAAAGGGAAGTCGCCCAGTCATGTCCGACTCTTGGCGACCCCATGGACTGCAGCCCACCAGGCTCCTCCGCCCATGGGATTTTCCAGGCAAGAGTACTGGAGTGGGGTGCCATTGCCTTCTCCTGATCCTAGCCTTGTTTATGTGGCTGGCAGAGCGTTTTGTAGTTATAGATTTGGGCTCAATAACTGTGTTTTAGTTCAGAAAGGCCAACTGCATGTAGTTAATTGTTGGACTGTTTACATTAGTCTCATTTCTAACTGGAAATGGGCCCTGGAAAACGTTTTCAGCGTCCAACAGAGACAAATTTTAATGTGGAACATTTCAAATGAAACACTGTTTTCCAATACATCAGTTGTTTTAAAATATTTTCTTTGCTGAAATGTACCCAGTATAGCACCATGAATGATAAGTTATCTTAATCCTCCTCTTAGATACTGGAAATTTCTGGTGGACTTTGGTATATCAATACATATGTTTAATAATTAGGCTGGCAGTTTACTCCAGGTACTATGGCTTACATACACTTTTCACAGTCCTGATCACTGATTAACCACATTATTACCATTTACTTGTCTGTCTGTTCCACTGGGTCATGAGCTCCTTGAGACCGGGAACTGAGGTTTTTATCCCATATACTGCTGCCTAAGACAATTCCATTATTGTAGGCACACATTTGCTTTTCTTTAATTATTCATTGTATACTTGCTAAGTCTAAGGCACGGTGCCAAGGCTTTTAGTTTAGTCACTCACTTTACATCTACAGACTAACCTAAAGGCATAAGTGTATCACCATCCTCATTTTCTGGATAAGGAAATGGAGTTATGGAGAAGATAGACCATGACCGAGTCATGGCAGAACCAGGCTTCAAACCAGGGAGCCTGGACTCAGAGGCTCTACTCTTATTCTCACCAATATTGCTTTATAGAAATGATCTAGGGGGAAGACAGATGAGAAAGAAGAGTGGTGAACCTGGTCCTAAAAAGATGCAGTCAGGTGGATAATAGAATATCATTTTCCAAATCTGTAGGCCAGAGCTTTGAAAGTCTTTAATTGTGCAGCTCAAGTCTTCATTCCCTCAACTACTCTCTTATATTGCCTTTAATTTCCTAGAAATAGTTCTGTATCCATTTTATGGACACAGTTATACTTTCCAGAGGCAGTTAAATAAGAACCAAAGTGTGCCATTCAGAAATCCATAATCCAAGTGTGGTTAGTTAAAACTGGAAGGATCTTTTTTTTAAGCGAAAATTCTTTTTTTAAAGTATGGTTGATTTACAAAATTGTGCCAGTTTCAAGTGTACAGCAAAGTGATTCGTGTATATATATATATATATATATTCAGATTCTTTTCCTTTATAGGTTATTACAAGATACTGAGTATAGTTCCCTGTGCTATACAGTAGGTCATTGTTGTTTACCTATTTTATTTATTTATTTTTTCCTATTTTATATATAGTAGTATGTATATGTGAATCCCAAACTCCTAATTTATCTCTTTCCAACACCCACTATGCCCTTTGGTAACCATAAGTTTGTTTTCTATATCTGTGAGTCTGTTTCTATTTTGCATATACACTCATATTATTTTTTAGATTTCACATAAAAGTGATATCATACAGTATTTGCTTTCTCTTTCTGAATTATTCCACTAAGCATAATATTCTCTAGGTTCATCTTGGGCTTTGCTGATGGGTTAGCTGGTAAAGAATCCGCCTGAAATGTGGGAGACCTGGGTTCGATCCCTGGGTTAGGAAGATGCCCTGGAGAAGGGAAAGGCTACCCACCCCATTATTCTGACCTGGAGAATTCCATGGACTGTATAAGTCCATGGGGTTGCAAAGAGTTGGATAGGACTGAGTGACTTTCACTTTCCTTTTTACCTTTTTCCATATATGTCACTGCAGAAGGTAACATTTCATTCTTTTTATAGCTGAGTAATATTCCATTGTTTATATAAATCATGTCTTCTTAAACCAGCTGTTGATTGGCACATGGATTGCTTCCCCACCCTCTTCTGAATGAGGCTATCAACCATTATCGATTGTGAATGGCCGAAGTAGTTTAGGATATATCACAAAATGTTCCTTTCTCCCTCTACCTTATGAGCTCATAAATCTTAGCGTTATCTGCATCACGTGTGACTATTTTTGACTAATAATAATTAATTATTCCAAAAATTATCTATTAAATGATGCTATTTATCGCTTGCTGATACTTTCTTTGCATAGTCTGTGTAAAGATCTGGTCCATGTATAGAGAGATAGGTAAGCATGTAACCAGCAAGTGTGAGCAGAGGAGATCAGACTTGCAGAAGGGCCTACATAAAAAGTTACAAGGTCCTAATGTCCTGTTAAATGACTACAACAAGCCAAGCTAATTCAACTACTGTATAACAGATTTTCCAGGGTGATGGCAGCCTCCCCTGGTTTCCCCCTCCTTTCTGAATACACAAATTTGATAGTAGAGAATAACAGGGGATAAATACAGCTACACTTTTTTTGTCCCCAGTTGAATAAGTCCATGTGGTCTACAGGGGTAATCCAGAGGATATTAGCAGAAGCATCACAATAGTACTTCTAAAGACATCTCAATGAAGGATTACCATTAAATCTATGCCAACAGAGGAAAAAGAAATCTACCACATATGACATTCACATAATAAAGAAGATGAAATCATAATTCTGTTTTTCTGCCATTACTATTATATCTACTGTTTGGCATGAACATCTCTGTAGGCTATTTATAGTTATGGGCTTCTCTGCTGGCTCAGCAGTAAAGAATCCACCTGCCAGTGCAGGAGATGCAGGTTTGATCCCTGGGTTGGGACGATCTCCTGGAAAAGGAAATGGCAACACACTCCAGTATTCTTGCCTGGGAAATCCCATGGAGAGAGGAGCCTGGTGGGCTACAGTCCATGGGTCACAGAGAGTTGGACACAACTTAGTAAACAAAGAACAAAAACAAATTCATAGTTATAGGACTGTTTTTGATTTAGGTACTTATTCCAGGGATAAGCATTTCAGTTTTCCTTTAAAAAATACTATAGGTTTTCAGTGCAATAATTCACACACACATACACACACAAAAAAATCCACAGAATTCTAATTACTGAACTTTGAGAAATTCTTCAGAATTTGGTCTTTCCTTTTGATAGGGACATTTTTAGGGGATTTATAAGGCTAAATTTACTCAACTTTCACTCCTAAGAACTTGGGGCTGGAAAAGACTAACTTCTTTGCCTCTCCCTTCTTTCCAAGTTCAAGTGTAAAATACTTGAGAGAGATTGTCATTGACACTGTCTGTAAATATCTATAAAGTGGGAGATCTCGTATCACCCTCTCACAGCTGTGGAGAAACCACATTACATCTCTATTTATAAGCTTCACTTTACTCCATTCAGTATAAAAATTAGGCTATGTCTCCATAAACTTGGCCTTGTGTGTGCTGTGTGCTAAGGTGTTTCAGTCATGTCTGACTCTTTGCAACCCTATGGACTGTAGCCCACCAGGCTCCTCTCTCCCTGGAATTTTCCAGGCAAGAATACTGGGGTGGGTTGCCATGCCCTCCTCCAGGGGATCTTCCCAACCCAGGAATCGAACCTACTTTTCTTACGTCTCAGGCATTGGCAGGCAAGTTCTTTACCACTAACAACACCTGGGAACCCCTGACCTGGCCTTGATCTCTGGTTTAAATTATGTGGCATCAAGAGGAGCTTCAAAGTACCTGAGAACTATAGTGAAGGGACTGCAGACCAGCAGCTCACTCATTTTTTCGCTAAAGTCTCATTCTCTAAGAAGCTTTCTCTGACCACCTATAGTAGGTTAGGACTACATTTAAAAATCTCCCCAGGGTAACTTGTACTTTTCTTTCATAGATTATCACAGCACAAGTTCTTTGAAGCAGAAAGACTATCTCTTTTGCTTCCTTCTGAATCCCTAGTTATCAAGTTCAATGCTGGCAAATACCAGGCAACAAAAAAATACTTGGTGAATGGATGAAGGACTCAGTGGGTGATAGATGACTCCTGTTCAGCCTCCTAGAAGTGGCCTCTTTCTTCCAGTGTCTCCCTACTCAAAATTATCTGTGGCCAAGACTGCTGTTTATTTATTTGCATCTATTTCCTCCAGCTCATAGAGGCTGTAAACAGCCAACCTACATTTTTTGAGCCTCTTTTGCAGTTAGGTTTGGCCACGTGGCTGGTTTTTTACCAATGAAACATGGGCAGAAGACATCTGTGTTCCTTTCATAACTGCCCTATAAATTCCTGTGTGATCCTCCACATGCTCTTCTCCTTCCGCTGGCCAAACACAGAGGCTCCAGTAAAGAATGTGAGGCTCTAGAGGATGGCAGAGCCACAAGATGTCTAGCTGGCTCTAAAGGATCTTGTGTTAATTCGCTAGAGCTGCCATCACAAAGTACCACAAAACTGGGTGACTTACACGACAGAAACTTGTCTCCCAGTTTAAGAGGCTAGAGGCTTCTGTTCAAAATTCTGGAAGAGTGGATACCTTCTGAGGACTGCAAGGAAGACTCAGTCCTCTGACTCTCTCAGCTCATAGAGGCCTGTTCATCCTCATGTATGGGCACCTGTGTCTAATTTTATGAAGACACCAGACCTATTGGATTAGAGGCCCACCCCACTCATCTACTAATCACATTTGCAACAGCAGTTCCATTTTCAAATGAGATCATGTTCTGAGGTACTGGTGCTTAGGACTTCAACATGATCAGTTTTTTTCAGCCCGTAGCTGGCCACATGGAAGGTCATCTGCCAGAGGGCTATCTTCATTAGATACAGTGTGAGACACTTTTGTGTTGCTGTCATAGTAACTACTGCCTCCTTCCATAACTATGACACCATCCCATCACACTAATCTTGGCCTCGAGAGTAACAAAGAAAAGTACCTATTGTCTATATAGGACTTCCTTGGTATCTCAGTTTGTAAAGAATCTGCCTGCAATGCAGGAGACTTGGGTTAGATTCCTGGGTCGGAGAGATCCCCTGGAGAAGGAAATGGCAACCCACACCAGTTTTCTTGCCTGGAGAATTCCATGGACAGAGGAGCCTGGTGGGCTACAGTCTATGGAGTTGCAGAGAGTTGGGCATGACTGAGCAACTGATACACACACACACTACCTATATATTATACTTGCTGGAAATTTTTTTTTAAAGCTTCAAATTGTCCCTAAGCCTTCAGACCTGTAATTTTGCGTGGACTTCCCAACACTGGACTGGTCATTGTCTGAAGAGGGTCACTCTTGGTCATGCAGTGGCAGGAGAAAGAGCTTTGGAGGACCTAAGCTTCAGTGCTGGCTCAGCCCCTGAAGAACAGCTTGCCTTTAGGTAAATCACATCTTTCTCTAAGCCATTGTTTATTCATCTGCTGAAAGAAAACAATACTTCCCTTCTGGGATTATTGGAAGGATTAATCAAATTAAATTAATCTTCACGATTAGCACAAAGTCTGGCATGGAGTAAAGGTATAATGTGGCTTTTTAAAAAAGGTAAGAGGCAGGTTTCTTAACTGGAAACTGTGCTCTCACCCCTCAACATTGGCATTCAATGTCTGAGGGACATAGGATTCAGCAGCTGTCATAGTAAAATAAACCTGGGCAGATATTTGAATGGATGGCCTGAAGAAGAATTACACTCGGGGAGGCTAAAAGGATTTTAACTCAACCAGAATTTCCTATCACTCAGGCCTACCTAAAGCTAGGCTGCTTTGTAAGGTAGTGAGTTTTCTGTCCCTACATGCATTCAAGATGATAAGACCCTTCGGTGGAGACCAGTAGCTCACTCTCATTTCTTCCCAAATGTCTCATTCTCTAAGAAGCTTTCTCTGACCACCTACAGTAAGTTAGGACTACATTTAAAAATCTCCCCAGGGTGACTTGTACTTTTCTTTCATAGCTTATCACAGTACGAGTTCTTTGAAACAGAAAGACTATCTCTTTTATTTCCTGCTGAATTCCTAGTTATCATTATTCCTCAGTTCAGGTGTTATTGAGGCATTTATTCATAGGATAAGTAGTTCGAATAGATTTATAACATGCATATTGCATGATTATCAGAATGGTGGAGCCAATTAATATAGGACCAGATATAAAAGTTACATTCTTAATGGAATCCAGAGAGACAAAAAGTTTGCATGAAAACATGCCCAGGGGAGAAACTCTATCTAGTGGTGGGCTACGGCAGCAGAGATGATGAGTCATGGGAAAGAGTAGAGAGGAAGGCACCAGAATGGAAGAAAAATGGTGCTTTCAAACTCAAGAGTATATTTCCCCCGTGACACAGGTTTTCAGAGAACTGGTCCTACACTATGATTGGAAAGGGCAGAATACTTCTCAAGAGCCATATTCACTGTCACAGCCCTGCTCATGTGCCTTAGCATCTCCAGAGACCTCTCCATCAAAACCAAGCTCACAGCTTAATCCTAGGGGATATGCTACCTGTGCATCAACCTGAACATTAGACCACTACCTCCTAGGACCTGGTGGGACCATCCTGTGGTGCAGTGACCAGGCTGCTGAGTGAGAGACTCCCTCTCAAATAGCGTGGTTCTGAGCAACTGGAAAGCAGATTTTTGACTGCAGATGTTCTGGACTCATAGTGGGGATTGCCAAATCCTACCCAGGCTTCAAAGCGGATGCTTTTGAAAACCTTGTGGTCAGTTAAACTCATCATGCCTAGCATTCTTCTTCCCTCAATTACTAACTGAGATGGAAGACTTTTTGGCTTCTGTGCTCATTCCCACTGTGCTTAGGGCTTCTGTTCCTCTGCACATCCTCCCACAGCTCCCTTTTCCCTCATCAGTTGTCCTGTGTACCATATGGAATCTCTATGCCATGGCAAATAACATTTTCTACCACCAGCTCCATCGCCTGATTGAAGCCTGGCCATCTCCCTGGACCCAACACATCTCTTATAATTGTTCATTCTTACACGTGATGCACAAGCTCAGGGGAGGTGAGTTGGGCCACCAAGCACTCCCCCAGCATCACTTCCAGATTGTTACTCCTCTGCCGTAACAGAGGAAACCTTGCCCCTGGGAAGCCTTCTGCCATCTGGATCTGCTTTCAACTACATGCTTAATTGCTCTGCAAATGGTAGAAAGGACTAATTTTAGCATTTCCATCATTTACCAAGTCATAAATTTTGCAGCATGAATTAATCCCACTTAATTTAGGTTGGAATTCTTGCTCTGCTCCTTACTAGCTGTTTGACCTTTGGAAAGTTATTTAATCTTCCAGATTTCCAATATCTTTATCTAGGAAATGGGGATAAAAATGCCTACCAAAGGAAACTGCTATGAATTGAAATATACAATAGAAATCATAATAAGCATAAAATGTGAATTGAATCTGGATAGAAATATCTTCAATAGCGTGAACATAATTATCCCTGTGATAATTAAGAGTTAGTTATTATTTTCTCAATATTAAAAACTATTTGGTAAAACTATTCTGTATGATGGAGCTTCCCAGGCGGCTCTGTGGTAAAGAATCTGTCTGCCAGTGCAGATGTGGATTTGACCCCTGGATTGGGAAGATCCTCTGGAGAAGTAAATAGCAACCCACTCCAATTCTTGCCTGGAAAATCCTATGGACAGAGGAGCCTGGCAGGCTACAGTCCATGAGGTCCAAAGAGTCAGACGAGACTGAGCATGCATGCATGCACAGTCTGTATGATACAGTAGTGGTAGGTACATGTCATTATATATTTGTTAAAACCATAGAATGTACAGTACAAAGAGTGAACCCTAAAGTGAACTGTGGATTTTAGTTCATAATAATGTCTCAGTATTGTCTCATCAATTGTAACAAATGTACCACACTGACTCAAGATGTTAATAATAGGGGAAACTGGGAAAAGAGAGAAAGGAATATATGAGAATTCTGTTTCATTTAATTTGTCTATAAACCTGAAACTGCTCGAAATGTAGTCTATTAGTATAAAAAAAACTACACATATGAAGCAGATTAGTTCATGAGTTGAGAATTATTGAAGCTGGTGATGGGAGCATGAGGTTCATTATATATCTTCTCTCCAAATTTTCCATTAAAATAAAGTTTTAAACAATGTATTTGTTCAAATTGAGTCTTTCAACCAACATCTTCAACTATCAGGTATTCACTTTAACCCATCTAAACTTTACTGATGGTATTTTAATCATCAAACTCAGTGGTAGACATAGTGGGAGGTTTAAGAACCCTTTAAAATATCGTAGATTCCTCAGTTGGGAAGTTGAAGGTTGTTGCAGAGACAAGAGGGTTACTTGTGAAATGAATGAGTCACACCAGAAAAACAACACAGTAGAGAGCTTAAATCCCCAGCACAGAATGTAAGTTCTAGGAGAAACCTGGAGAAAACGGAATTTAAATTCTATCAGTACCCAGCCTGGCCTGTGTGACAATCGAGGGTGTGGGAAAGAAAGCACAAGATGCAGGAGATATAGATATATATAATTATGACTGATGCATGCTGATATATGGCAGAGACCACCACCACAATGTGAAGCAACTATCCTCCAATTAAAAAAATTTATCAATAAATCTAAAGGTTTCTAAACATCTTGAATGTCAGGAGTTCTACCAGGAAAAATATGTGGGTCTTTGACTTTGTGGCATAGGAAATCACATATTGCTTAACTTGTATTTTTTTTTAATTCCAAAATAAAGGACAGATGATGTTGAAACCAGGGAATAAGATCTCACTCTTGAATTGAGAGCAAGGAAAAGATGAAACTATACAAAAGCACGTATACAGGCTTAACCGTGTCCAAAGCTGAGCTCGATGCTGTTTTCTGAGCAGAGGGCAGGGCCAAGCACTGAGTTGTTGATAAAATAATCATTCAGGTGGTTGTTAGCCTCAGACGATCAGTATGGCTTCTGTGAAAAGTTCAGATAAGGAAGACAGTTTTATTTTAGACCAGTTAAAAATAAAAATATGTCTATGTACATATGTTTTACAGATTTATTTTGGCCTTTGTAAATACCACCGAGACTTTACAGAGTACTTTAGTATATTTTGCCTTATTGGAGAATTATTCAATAAATGATGATTCTGCACAAGATTGTAGTGTTGATTCTCATAGAATTTATATATTGAGTGATTTATCCCCTTTCCTGCAAAAAAAAAAAAAAACAGAAATAGAAGATTATATATTTAGATTTTCATAGAGAAACTCAGAAATTGTAATTCCTTGAGAAACAGGAACATTTGAGACTCTCTGTGGAGGACTATTTGTTATTCTAAAATTAAATCGCAAAATCAAATTTCCTGAAACACAAAGTCAAGGGGGTTGTAAATTTCAAGTTTTGGCAGCTTGGGCAGCACGCAGGTAACTGTGAGGACATCTAATTTAGATCCTGGAAAAGAGAGCAGAGATTCGGATCTAATGAATCTTCTTTTTTTTTTAACCCGTGTAGTCTTTTGAATAGTAAATAAACTTTTGTGGATGCAGAAGAATATCTCTACCGTGGAATTGCTTTCTCTGACTTCTTAGGGGAGCTTCTAAATCATTCCCCATGTTCCTAACTGCTGCCAATTCCTAGAAATTTCTCTGGTTTTAAGAAATAAATCCAAGAAACCACAGCATTTATCTGGAGAGGACAAAGAAAGGGATTTGTAAGGACACTTTAATACTACAGGGATGGAGTAGAAATGATATACAGAAGGCAAAGTGCTAGGTAGGGCTTATGTATTACCTGTATTGGTTCATTAAATCCTGCAATCACTCTGCCAAAGAGCTACCTGTATTTTCAGAGGGAGAAATTGAGGATCGATTTGCAACGTGTCAAAGGACACATGGCTTGTATGTGGCTAAGAATTTGAATCTAGATTTGTCTGAGCCCACAGCCTTGGCTTCCCATCATGATGCTTTTATATTGTTGACTCTGGGGCAACATTTCAAGCTGAGGAGAAAAGGTAACATTTTATCTCATTCTCTGAACCTGTTCCAATTATTATTAAAAAGATCATCTATATATAAAAAAGAAGAAAGTTGACTTGTCTTAGGATCTTTTGAGGGCTTAAAACATTTTCCTTTCCTCCAATCTCTACAACTGCTATTTCATACATTATTGGAAATCCCACCAGTACTTATCCAATTGCATGCGTGCTCAGTTGTGTTTAACTCTCTGCGACCCTGTGGACTGTAGTCCTCCAGGCTCCTCTATCCATGGAATTTTCCAGACAAGAACATTGGAGTGGGTGGCTTTCCTTCTCCAGGGAATCTTCTCGATCCAGGGATTGAACCCCAGACTCTTGCATCTCCTGCATTGGCAGGTGGGTTCTTTAGCAGCTGAGCCACAAGGGAGTCCTTTGTGTTAAATATTTCTTTCTCTTGGTTCTTCTTTTTGAAAGGAAAATATACCCAAGGAAAGGATGGCATATTAATGATTAAGACCAAAGTCTTAACAGTCAGTTAATTTACATACCCTTTGAACCAGAGGATTCCAGATTACTACAAAAGGAAAGACATGCTCTGTGGGTTCATAACTGGGATTATAAGGCAACTAGGAAAATAGTAACTGAGAAGAGGTTAATAAAACTAGTTCTGATATTAAAACAGAAATTCTACATTCAATGGGAAAGGTTTTAGGGGGGAAAAACTTAGTTTTGCTTAGCTTTACATTGAAATAACAGTGTAATGAAATTTTGTCCTGAGATCCCAGGGGTGGTCATCGGGTGCCTACTCATGCAGGTAAGCTCAGAAGGGTAAGAACTGCATGGGCAAGGAGCTCGTACTGCCCAGATACCATGCTGGGGACTTAGAGACCTCATCACATTCTACCTTCACAGTGACTCTCGAAGAGAGGTTAGCAGACCCTCTATGCAGATATTGCTAATAATAGCTAGAAACATTCTCAATTTTAAAAAGATACAAAGCAAATTATTCCTTAATTACAGATCATTTTACAAAGATAAAAACCAATGTTAGTTTAGGCATCACTGGCATATAGAAGAGTATGGAATCTTAAACCAGAAAACCTGTTTTTAAGCTCTGTGTTTGCCATTATGAGTTGTATAACTTTAAGCTAGGCATCTTATTTTAAGCCTCAGTTCTTATCTACTGCATAAAGGAGTTTATTAATAACCGAACACCCAGAGCTTTGCGATGAAGTAGCTAGTCCGGTTTATTTGGGTAATGATTCATCACAGATACACAGAGGAAGAGGCAAGAATGGGGGACGGATGGTAAATTGTCAGTCCTCAGAAGGAACCCTGGGTGTATCTCACAATATTGCTCAAGGTCATCTCTTCCCCCTAAATAACTTCTTTACTCACCCACACCATTGTGGTTCTTTATCCAGCTTTAACTGTCAGATTTCTATAAAACTGCCATAAATTACAAGATTTAAAAATTTAAAAGGTTTATATGCTCAGTATGAAAATCTCTAAAGTACGTGTGTCACATGTATAAATAATATAAAAATGACTGTATCTCTGGATTAGCTGGAGGGTAACATCAGGTAAACACAAGCAGAACACCTAGGAATCAAAACCATACCTTTCAGGAGACTGAGTAACGATTCCACCGAGTATCTTGATTCCTTACCAAATAAAAAATGGACTAAAACAGAGTTTGAAAAAGAGAGGTGTTCCAAGATGATGATTCAGTGAATGGCAGACACTTTCCTGGCATAGAACACCCACTGTTTGAGGAAATTTAGAAGTAATATTGAGACTAGCTCCTCCCATCCTAAATGTTCAAGGTTAAAGCTCAGATCTTCTTCCCACTCTTCCCTGTGGGTAAATGGAGAAGTAAGCTTTTCTGGAATATTTCCATAATGGTTTCTCATGACGAGCTGTTCTCTATGGGAGATCAAGGTGGCCACGGTGACACCAAGTTGCCCCCTTGAATGCAGACCTGGCAATTCTAAAAGGCAGTTTAGAATGTTAGCATGTCACTAAGCAATCCCCCTGTCAGCGGGGGCTGCAGATCTGAGGCTTTACCGGGGCTAAAGGATCAGCTTCCAAACTCACCCACAGGGCAGCTGGCTCATGTTCTACTAAGTCTGTTATGGACTGACTCGAAAGAAATCTAGGAAAGTAAGTGATTGCCAAGCTAAGTAAGGAATTTAAGTAAGCATGGGAGGATGAAGACCTCCCATCCTCCCCCTAATTTTGGGTATTAAATTGTGATGGTACTGTGTCTTTTTATGACTGAGGGGTCACAAAATGCAGTGTTTTGCTAGAGCTGGTGTCAGGTTCATACCATGGCTTTCATTGCTCAAATGAAGGAGCAGAAATATCTATGTGACCATCGGTAAAAAACCTAATGTGCACTCCCACTAAACTGAAAACTGGGGACTACCATAACAAGTTTGTATCAAGGGTTCCAACTCTTGGGAGAAGGATTTCCAACAAAATATTTAAAAGCACCAAAAGGGTGAAGCACAGTGAGAAGCAAGCTTTGGAGGAAAGAGCGGCTCACCTGGATGAACTCGGTGAGCTCTTCTAGGAAACTGCCCTTCTGGGGAACTAAGAGTTAAGTCCCAGAAGTGTTAGGGTGGCTTTGTGTCGGGACAATATTCAGAATTCCCACCATTGTAATCACCAGGCCTTGAATCTGGAGGGAAAATACACTTTGTTGGAAAACTAGTTTGAATGCCCACATGCTTAACTTGTTTTGGAGGGAGGTTTGGGAAAATTGAGACCACAAAGGTATAGAAAAGTGAGCCAACTATGCCATGAGGACTTCCAGAAGAAAGAAAACATCTCAAAATCTGAATTCATTAAGCCCAACTGCCTTACAATGGAACGTCACTCTAAAAATGCTGATTTTCCCAGCATTTCAAGAGCAAAGACTTCATTTAAAAAAAAAAAAAACTATGTTTTTAAAATAATTGATACCCATTCTTACTAGTAAGAAAGTTAAATGGCTTGCCTTTGAAAAACTAACAAGCCTTGTTCGCCAAAAAGAAAGGCAATGATTTCTTTATCAAGCCTGACATTAATGTGAGCTGTCACTGAACAGAACTAGCAGAGTGAAATATCAAACTAGCAAACAATGATGCTCTTCTGTCTGTAATGTCTGTATAGAGGTTTTAACGCATTCATCAAGAGTTGCAAATTTGCATCAGCTTTTCTTCCACACTTCCTACAAGGACACTGTAGGTATATAGAGTTTACATTCTTACACAAACATTCCTTGTCTTGTTGATTTTTACATGAAATATTTACATACATTTATATGAAATATTTACCCTGTGCATCTATGGTAGTACTTTAAGGTTTGACCTATCAAAATCTCCATAAAGCCAGTTTCATTAATAATTTGGTAAATGTTAACATACCCTACTGTCTGTGTCACCAGGGAAGCCCAACATATCCTAGTTAGCATCAAATAGACTGTCATTAATTCATTTTACTCAGATTGATAGCAAGTTAATGGTTTGACACTAGAAAATTTATAAGCGTCTTCACTGAAGATCTTCTGATATATCCTATATGCTTGTATTCATATTATACCACTGACTAGATCAAAAGATTTTAATTTTTTTTAATTAAAAAAAGTGGCTCAGTGGTAAAGAAAACACCTGCATTACAGGAGACATGTGTTCAATCCCCAGGTTGAAAAGTTTTCCTGGAAGAGAGCATGGCAACCCCCTCCAGTATTCTTGCCTGGAGAATCCCCATGGACAGAGGAGCCTGGTGGGCTATACAGTCCATAGTGTCACAAAGAGTCAGACATGGCTGAAGCGACTGAGCAAGCACACTTTGAAAATAGTTTTATCTTATTCTAAAATACTCTTAAAGGTTTATGTGCAAAAAATTAAACAGATTTGTACATTAAAATATATAATTTATAGTAAAACAGAAAAGTGTAGAAAAGTGTTAGAAATATTATACATAAATATTTATTATCAATGCTGTGAACAGAAATATAAGAAAAAATACCCCTCCATGACATCACCATTTAAAAATAATGACTATTAATAGTTTAATGTATTTCCACTAAGGTTTTATTGCTATCATACTTTATTATATGCTCAGGCCATGTGTCTGAACTTTATTTCATCCTGCAAACTTATCATTATAAATATCATTAATTTTTCATAAAATATTTAAAGTTGTATAACACTTCTTAATATGGATAAAGTGTTATTTAACTCTCTTTTCTTTGGAATATATATATATATATATATATATATATAGGGCTTCCCTGGTGGCTCAGAGGTTAAAGCATCTGTCTGCAATGTGGGAGACCTGGGCTCAGTCCCTGGTT
>NW_011494735.1:5699909-5714264 GCF_000754665.1 Bison bison bison | reverse complement strand
AAGATCCCCTAGAGAAGGAAATGGCAACCCACTCCAGTATTCTTGCCTGGAGAATCCCATGGATGGAGGAGCCTAGTGGGCTACAGTCCACAGGGTTGCAAAGAGTCAGACACGACTGAGCGACTTCACTTCACTTCATATATATATATATATATAATTTCTCTCTAAAACTGCAATTTGACTTTTTTGTTGCATTATTTCCTAAACAAACTTTCCCAGGAGTACAAGGCCAAAAAATATGATACCTTTTCAGATTTATAATCCACAGTATCACATTGCTTTCTGTTCACCAGCAGCGAGAACAGAGATGTTTTCACTCCCAAATAGTCTGAGAATGTGTTTCACTAACTTTCTATATTCTCATCTGAATATTCTAATATTCTCCTTTTTTCCCCTCAAAAGTCATTTAAGTACCTCATTTTTTGCCCTTTTTTTTTTTTTTTGCAGCTAAAGATTTTGCATTTTTTTTGTAGCTAAACAGTTTTTGTCAGATTTATTATCTACTTATCTTCTATAAAATACCTTCTCTAGTGCATTTTGGAAATACTCTTTATGTGGCTTTTCCTTTGGACTGGTAACAAAACATGTCTAGGACCAGTTCCTAGAAAATACATTTTCTTTTGATGTGGTAAAAACGCTAGAATCTGGAAGTGAGGTTTCTCTAATGTTGGCTTTGTTCCTAAGGTTCACACAGAGCATTTGATTCAATGATACTGTAACATTCTGCAGGACAATTGTGTAGCTATAATGATCAATTCTCATACCACATCATTAATCTCCTGCTCCTTCATATAAGAGAGTCCCTTGGACTGCGAGGAGATCCAACCAGTCCATTCTAAAGGAGAGCAGTCCTGGGTATTCATTGGGAAGAATGATGCTAAAGCTGAAATTCCAGTACTTTGGCCACCTCATGCAAAGAGTTGACTCATTGGAAAAGACCCTGATGCTGGGAGGGATTGGGGGCAGGAGGAGAAGGGGATGACAGAGGATGAGATGGCTGGATGGCATCACCAACTCAATGGACATGAGTTTGAGTGAACTCTGGGAGTTGGTGATGGACAGGGAGGCCTGGTGTGCTGCAATTCATGGGGTCACAAAGAGTCAGACACGACTGAGTGACTGAACTAACTGACTGACCACTCCTTATTTTGAAATAATATTTAAAAATCAGAATTAAAATCACATTTTTTATATTCCATCTTAAAACATCCTAAAAATCAACTTGGCTGTGAATTCTGAAAAAACT
Source organism: Bison bison bison (assembly GCF_000754665.1). Lineage (NCBI taxonomy): Eukaryota > Metazoa > Chordata > Mammalia > Artiodactyla > Bovidae > Bison > Bison bison. The sequence goes on along the minus strand of NW_011494735.1, from coordinate 5,713,018 downwards.
CTAGCCACAGGTCATAACATTCCTGTGCACCAAGATCACTTGGCTAAGAAATATTGGATAAGACTCAGACATACAGGAGGAAGCTTTTCTTTGGTACAGAATTGGCTGCACAAGAAAATGAAAGCGGAAACTATCAATTAAGAAAGATAATTTTCTTATTTATAAAAATAGAGCTAATTTCCCACATAGGGCTTATGGACTCAAAATGTAAGGCAAAGCGTGCCACTCCTCCAGGCCCTCCGTTTGATTCAGAACAGATCTCAGGTCCTATACACCTAGTGCCTACCTCTGATCCCTCCTCTCTGCCTCACCCTTCCCCTTCATCCCTTTCATTCACTCTGCTCCAACCCTTCTGGCCTCCGGGCTGTTCCTGGAATAAGCTGAGCAAACTCCTACTCCAGATCTGGCCTTTGCATTAGCTGTTCTGTGTCTAAATTTTCTTCCCCTCAACTGCTGCTGCTAAGTCACTACAGTCATGTCCGACTCTGTGCAACCCCATAGACGGCAGCCCACCAGGCTCCGCCGTCCCTGGGATTCTCCAGGCAAGAACACTGGAGTGGGTTGCCATTTCCTTCTCCAGTGCATGAAAGTGAAACGTGAAAGTGAAGTCGCTCAGTCGTGTCCGACTCTTTGCGACTCCATTCCCCTCAACATCCATGTGCAAATACTTGCTTACTCTAATACTTGCTCAGATGACTGCCTCTTGACGAGGCCTATCTAACTCCCTTATTTAAAGTTACAAGCTGTACCCTGTCCTCACATATCTGAATGCCCTTGCCCTACTCTACATTTTCTCTCCATAAAAATTATTACCTAACTTATTTGTTATGTCTGGTGTCACTCTCCTTGTTAGAATATTAAGTTCCAGCTGGGTAGAGATCCTTGTTTTGTTCACCAACGTATATCCCAAGGACCTAGAGTAGTACCTGGAAATTGGCATTCAAATATTATTTGTGGAATGAATTAAAAACATTTTTAAAGGAAAGTACAGAGAGTATGCTGTGGACAGCATTTGTCTGGGTATCCATGATCTACCTTAGTCTCATATCAACTTTTTGATGATATAGATTAATGTTGTTGACTTGTTGATTCTACAAATAGTCATCTGTCAGACTATGTATTGGCACTGTCCTAGGTCCCAGCAATACAAGGAAGACAAAATATAATCTCTATCATCAGTGAATGTGTAGACTAGCCGCACATGGCAGGGGCACCCAACCCGGTCCAACCGGGGGTGGGGGGCGTTCAGGAAGACAGATCATCAGACTGAGAGCTGAGGCAGGAGGAGGCTGGATGAAGGGCATAGTGTGCAGAAGGCATTCTAGATGAAGGAGGCAGGATGTTCAAAGGTCCGGCATGATAGAGTGGTAGGGAGTCATGGAAACATTGAAACAGAGTGTAACATGACCAGATTTACCTCTTAGAAAGAGCACACTGTCTTCTGATTCTCAAAGTGTGTTAAACAAGCATTTTATCAAACGCTTACAATAATCGAAATGCTTTTTCTTTGTGCTTGGGGGGAAATTAAAAGGTATGCCTAAGGAAAGAAATTTTAAACTGTATTGGTAAACCATGTCTTAAGCATAAGAATAAGAGGTATTGAAAAAACTTTGTTTTTCCAAAGTTAATTACAATATGGAAAAGATATAAAAAAAATTTTAGTTTAAATGAATTATTTTCCTTTTAATTAATTTTACTATTATTAAATAAGTTAAATTCAGTTTTCTTTATGTCCTAAAATTAAAAACTAAATGTTCAAAAAGCTGACTGAGAAGGAATACATTTACAACTTTCAAGGTCAGAAAACTTTGTTGTTGCTTCAGAAATGTGCAACAGAAGCAAGCTGACATGTGTTCTGAAAGTATGTTTGATACACGTGACTAGAATTTACAAAGAGGCAAAGTTACATTCTCTATAAGCTCCTGGCCTTATCTGACTGGGAAGGCTAACCATCCTGTCATTGGTGTTACACCCTACCATGAGTATAGCTGAAGTGTCAAGAGTTACCCTTCCCTGCTACACTCTCCAAATAGCCAATGGTGTCCTGAGACTCCTGGTAGGGGCCTCAATAAAAAGAATCTCTGGGGCAGAATATCCTTCTGTAAACTTATTCCACCTTTCTGATGTTAAATGATCTCTAATCACTTTCATGATTTCATATCAGAGAGTTGAGGATTGTGGGGAGGTAAAAAGCATTTCCAGAAGAGGTTATATTGATTGAGGTTAGAGTTTTACATCCTTGATTAAATATATGTGTTCAAATTTTGTCAAACTCAAAACAGTGCTAGTGATTCTGCAATGAAGAGATTTTATCAGGTACCTCCATCAGAACTTATGAATAAGACTTTGAATAACTCTCAGTGAGGATTCTTATCTCATTGTCAATATTTGAGTTCTGGTTTTGTATTTCTGGCATGTTTTCCAATACCACCAAGTTAGTTCTCCAATTCTCAGCAGATTCTGGGTGTCCTACTAATTTAACTCAAATCCCACAGATTAAGAGTTTAATCTTCAGCCCCCTCTCTCCTAATTCTCAGATGTCGGTGGGTGGTTCTGAAAGTTCCAATCCTCTGATCATTTGTTCTTTCCGGTGACAGCCCTTTCCTGAGACTATCTAGAAGACTAAGTTTAAGCCGCTTCACTAATATGTACTCAGATGTGCTCCAAAGGGGTTCCTCGTGAATAGTAAAAGACACTCCTATCTCTCAGGAAATTTCAAAGATTTTAGGAGATCTGCCAGAAACTGGGGACAAAGACCAGATATATTTTTTATTATGTGTATGTACTCAGTCGTGTCTGACTCTGTGACGCTATGGACTGTAGCCTGCCAGGCCGCTCTGTCCATGGGATTCTCCAGGCAAGAATATTGGAGCAGGTTGCCATTTCCCACTCCAGGGGATCTTCCTGACCCAGGGATTGAACCCACGTCTCTTGTGTCTTCCGCATTGGCAGGTGGATTTTTTTACCACTGTGCCACCTGGGAAGCCTTTTATTATATTACAGTATTATTTCCCTTTTTTATAGCCATGGGTAAGAGAATGAGCTCTAGAACCAGACTACGTGGGTCCAAACCAAGTGTTGCAACTAACTAGATTTGTGACCTTAGGTCAAATTACTTAACCTCTTTTTGACTCAGTCTCCTCCTCTGTAAAATGGCGATAATAACAGTGGGGTTTTAAGAGACACTACACAAAATATGCCACCTTGACATGTTAAATTTCTTACACTGAAGGAATTTAAAACACAGCAGAAGCAGGAAGGTCACTCTGACCTCCTCACTCTTGCCCTTCTTCCCTGAAACTGATTGTAAAACTCCCACATGAGAGATGTCCTCCATGTACCAAGAGGAAAGAAGACATTCTTATTACCAGAGATAGGGAATAGGGGGCTACGAAACAGGTACAAGCAAACTTTGTTAAACTAGACTCATTCTTCCTAGTTACTTCCTCATTGCTTATTATCCCTAGTCCAAGCCTTTTATCTTATTAGTTCTTCACAAATTTATTGTTTCTTTGTCTAAAATGTATAAAAGCTTCCTGCTCTGATTACTTCCTCACATCTTATGAAAGTTTCCATGTATAATGTAAAAATACAGTCACACTTAATATGCTTTTCACCTATTAATCTTTGTCAGTTAAATTTTCTGACCCAGAAGAAGGTCGGGAACAACCTTTTCCTCTTGTATGACAGTCTCTACTTCACAGCATTGCGATTAGTGAATATGCTTAAGCCCAGGGAACAGTGCCCGTACAAGGTGAGAGTTTTGTAAATATTAGCTATGATTATCTGTCAAGTCTTAGGTTGTCCCACAGTGCTTTGAATAAAAATCAGCATTAAAGAATTCCCTGAAATAGGTGAACGGCAATTCCAGAATTAATAGGTGCATTGGATAGTTGGTCACATCACGTTTTAACTTATTTAGTGGCATATGCAATGAACAAGGATCACAGCCATGGAAAATTAACCCTGACAAACAAAAGTCAGAAACTTTAAGACGGTCAATCTGTGTCTGTTTTGTTTTGTTTTGTAATTGTTCCTGCTTCTCTGTTGTGTTTTTTGTCTTTCTCCTGCAGTTATATTTTTTTCAAGTTCAGAGGAAGCATGATGCATTTAAATAATATAGCCTAACAGGCTTCCCTGATAGCTCAGTTGATAAAGAATCTGCCTGCAATGCAGGAGACCCTGGTTCGATTCCTGGGTCGGGAAGATCCATTGGAGAAGGGATAGGCTACCCACTCCAGTATTTGGGCTTCCCTTGTGGCTCAGCTCATGCAAAGAGTTGACTCATTGGAAAAGACTCTGATGCTGGGAGGGATTGGGGGCAGGAGGAAAAGGGGATGACAGAGGATGAGATGGCTGGATGGCATCACTGACTCAATGGACGTGAGTTTGAGTGAACTCTGGGAGTTGGTGATGGACAGGGAGGCCTGGTGTGCTGCGATTCATGGGGTCGCAAAGAGTCAGACACGACTGAGCGACTGAACTGAACTGAACTGAACTGTGGCTCAGCTGGTAAAGAATCCACCTGCAGTGCGGGAGACCTGGTTTCAATCCTGGGGTGGGACGATCCCCTGGAGAAGGGAAAGGCTACCCACTCCAGTATTCTGGCCTGGAGAATTCCATGGACTGTATAGTCCATGGATCGCAAAGAGTCAGACACGACTGAGCGACTTTCGCTGTCAATGGCTGTAAGGTCTTAACACACATTAAGGTGTTACAACTGTTAAAAGATAAATGGAAGCCTATGAAAAATTTTAAGAGTTGATGTGAGTGAAAATCAATTTGAATCAAGCAGTACCCAACTGAAAATTGTTAGGAGCCCTCTGCCCACAGGAGCGGGGGGACAGGCTTTTTGAGGCGGAAGTATGCAAGTACTTTATTTGATTGGCAGTAGCTTACCTATTTGCATTATTTGGGAAAGCCTAGTTTCCTGTTTGTGTGAGTTGTCCTCAGGTTTCAAGACCTTCACCTTGAGGGATAGACAGGCTAAGGTTTTGGTTTCTTTATGCATGTGGGCTACTGAGGCATTAGAACAAACTCGGTATAATGGTCTCCTTGTTTAATTAATTGAGCAAAACAAATACAGCAATCAATGATGCCACTGAATTAACAGAGTGGACCTTAGATCCAGAACCATGCCCCACATAATAGCCTAAGCATGTCTCCCCAAAGGGCCTTACTTAAAAAGCACTGGGATCCTCAGTGCAGTTGACAAGAGTCAAAATAATATCAAAACCGGAATCCTTAACCCCTTAGCTTGACTTCACTTGAAATGGCAAATTTTCCTTTCATCAGATATTTAAGTTTCCATATGTTTAGAATTCAGCAGGAGGGATTAACTTTGATAAATCAAGAATTGCTGCTCATATCTAGAACATATAAGAAATAAACTTTTTTATTTTGGTTTCCATTCATTTAAAGATCACAGAAATATGCTCATGATCGGAAGCATGCATTCCTCTTTGTATACTTCAGTGATGAAAATAGAATAATTACAAAGTGGATGGCATTCCTACCTAATCCATTCATCAAATATTTATTGAAACTATTATGTCTCAGGCACTGTCCTGGATACTGAAAAGAGCAATGGAAAAGTCCTTGCCCTCATAAAGCACTCATTGTGGAGTGTATACACTGCACAGTGTACACATAATGGAGTGTATATGTTGCAGAGGCAGACAAAGAAAAAACAAGTGAGGGCAATGTGCTATGCGACAGAAAATTCATTAAATAGAGTGGTCAGGGAAGACCTCACCATGAGGAAGTTTAGCAAAGACCTCAAGGAGATGAGGCTTCCCTAGTGGCTTAGATGGTAAAGAATCTCCCCTGCAATGTTGGAGACAATTCAATCTGTGGTTCAGGAAGATCCCCTGGAGAAGGAAATGGCAACCCACTCCAGTATTTTGCCTGGAGAATCCCATGGACAGAGATGCCTTGTGGGCTACAGTCCATGGGGTCGCAGAGAGTCAGACATGACTGAGCTCAAGGAGTTGAGTTTTTCTAAGGGAAGAACATTCTAGGCAAAGGACCCAGAGACGCTAAAGCTCTGAGGTGGGGCATGTGTATTTGAGGAATGGGAACAGGATCAGTCTGACTGGAGCAAACTAAGCAAGGCCGGGTATAAGAACAGGATGTAAGTTTAGAGACATAAGGATGAGGGGACAGCACGTAAATCATATAGTAACCTGGACTACACTAAGGATTTTGGCTTTTCGTCTGGAAAATGGGAAATTTGGGGAGTTATGAGGAGTGTCACGATCTTACGTTTAAGAAGAATGGTATGGCTATTGTTTAGAGAATGAACTAAAGGGGACAAGAGAGACCAGGTAACAGCCTGCTTCTGTAAAGCAAGTGAGAGATAGTGCCTTTGGTTATGCTGATATTAATGGCAGCAGTGAGGAATGGATGGATTCTGGACATTTTTGGATGTGCAACCAACAGGATCTGCAAATGGATGAAATGTGAGGTATATATAAGAACAAGAGAGAAATCAGGAATGACTCCAAGGCTTTTAGCCTGAACAACTGAAAGGCTGGAGTTGCCATTTGCTGAATAGGAATCCCACTGGGATAAAAAGGTTTGGAGAGATGAAATTAGACATATGCTATTAGACACAATAAGTTTGAAATGTCTATTTATTAGCGATCTAAGCAGCAGTGTGGAATATGCAGTTGGCTTTCTGATTTTTCTGTGTCCTGAATATAGTCCTTCCAGCTACGTGTTTCTATACTACTGAGACATACATGAATTGCCACTTGATATAAAACATGTTTGTGAACTTCTAGAAGAAATTTGGAACCTCAACACTGCTTTCAGAGAAAGCAAAATACTAACAGGAAGAATATAATTTGTATGTTTATGAGTAGGAAGAGTTCCTGCTGCTAAGTCACTTCAGTCGTGTACGACTCTGTGCGACCCCATAGACGGCAGCCCACCAGGCTCCCCCGTCCCTGGGATTCTCCAGGCAAGAACAGTGGAGTGGGTTGCCATTTCCTTCTCCAATGCATGAAAGTGAAAAGTGAAAGTGAAGTCATTCACTCATGTCTGACCCTCAGTAACCCCATGGACTGCAGCCTTCCAGGCTCCTCTGTCCATGGGATTCTTCAGGCAAGAGTACTGGAGTGGGGTGCCATTGCCTTCTCCGAGAAAGACTCCCAGATAGAGCTAATTCTGCCAACAGCAGCTGCAATAGGCACCAAAGGGTAAAAGAGAGCAGGTTTAACTGCAGTTCAATCTCAAATAGGCCGTGGTTTTAAGTGTTTCCACGCTCTTTGGTACTAAGTATAGATTGGTTTGATTTTCAAGCACACGGGCAAACAATGTTTCCTGTGCCAGATATGTATTTTTGCACAAAATAGTTTGAAAGCTCTCAGCATGAACACTCCAATTGCGACTGACCTCTGTCAGGGGTGGCAATGGCACCAAGACATGGAGCGTGAGAAATGGAAATAGAAGAGAGAAATTTGGAGCAACAGGGAACGGCAGTGAGGAAATTTCAGGAAATACAAAACTTAAAGTAGAGGTTAGAAAACCAAATGCCTTCTGGAGAAAGGCAGGTAGTGTCAATGGGTAAAGCCAGCCTCCTGCGCTCATGCGCACACATACACAATAACAGGAAGTGGTGGGGACTGAGGTGATCCATCAGCTGGGCACAGGTTTCCTCCGAAAGGGAGCTTGCCGGGGTGCGGGGGTTGGGGGGAAGGCTCTTTGTTGTCATATAAGACTGGGGGCACAGAGCGGTCAGATCTTACCTGATTTTAAGAAAAGCCAGACATCTAGATATTTATGTGAAATCTCCTGATTTGTAAATATTGTCTTTTAGTTCACATTTCCAAAGGGCACTATGCAAACCAAACAAAACAGTATCTGCAAGCTGCTTTCAGTCTTTAGACCCCACTTCACAACTTCTAACACTGCTATTTACATACAAATAGTTTTAACTATTGACTAAATTGAGTCATTAAATTCCAACATAGTTATGACAATCATTTCTCCTGCACAGGAGAACCCATTCTTTTTTGTGTAGGACCTGGAGTTTCTGTTTCACTATGAAATCCTAATATAAAGAATACATATAAGGTAATCATATAATAAAAATAATTCCTTTTGGGGTTTTTTAAAAATAAAAGTTACTGACTTTTGTTACTATTCTTGCATAAATCTCCTCAAATTAAAGTCTACATTAAATTAAGTATAATGCAGAATGAGGCAGCCATGCCCTGCTGCTTCCAAAATAGGTTGACATTTTGCAAACTTCTCGTGAAATAATTTTTTGAGGATGCTCAGCTTCAGAAATTATATAGCTGGTGGGAAAGGACTGGTTCTAACTGGAACGAACAAATGGAGGGAGCAGTTTTCATTATGATTAAGATCAGTCTACATAGTCTTTCCTATAACTCATTTTCTCCATCATTCAATATAGAAATTTCCATTAAAAAGCAAGCATACTGGATGAGTGAATAGCTTTAGAGGAATGCTTGAATTCCTTTGGTTTGGATCCAGATGTCCTCTAAGCTGGGTTAACCCAAGCAGACAGCTAGACCAGGATTCTGGCCCTGTGCTTTGAAAAAGATCTGGGCACAGTTCTGTCTTCCAGGAAACTTTCTTTAGGGATGCTTGCCCTATGGTGGCTTCATTTCTACTCATATAGATAGATGGGGTGGCAGGCAGGAGTCTTCATTCTTTTTACTAAAATAATTGAGAAAGCAGATACCCCAGAGCAGGGTGATGTCTTAAAACAGTTATTAGCTAACACGTTATGTGAGAGAATGACTTAATTCTTTTCTGTTCTCAACAGGGGCAGGCAGCTGAGACAGCAAGAGCAAGAAGAAACGACAGAGGCTCCAGAAGTCTGGAAAGGATATGAACTGGAGGTGTGAGGTGTCACTTAATTCTGCCTAGCACTAACTCTAATTCCCAGGAGAGCGAGGGTTCAGATAGAGACTTCAAATCTCCATGCAGTGACAAATCAAAATGCTCTGGGGTTTTTAGGGGGATTTTTTTTTTTTTACGTATCTGTTGCTCCAGATGAAAATAGAAAAGAGCTTAGAATTTAGAGAGAGGAAGGACCATTTTAGTTTATTTCACCCAACCCCAATTTTGTGTATAATCTCTGATGCCTTCAAGAAAACTTTCCTGACTATGGAAAAGATGTATGGAAAACTGTGGAGAAAAAAAGCAAAGTGGAAGAGCTTGGCTCCGAGTTGACAAATCTATCTTGGTCAGTTACCTGTAAATGGAGCAGGTCTTCCTAGGCAAACTTTGGAGAGATTTGCTGACATAGGGCTAAGGAGGGGTAAGCCTGAGGTCAGAAGCTGCTGTTGAAAATGAGACCCTGCTCACAAATAAGGAAGTTCTCTGCTGTAGGCTCTGGGGCAAATGCCTGCTAGCCATGTGTTTGTTCAGTGATTTCTTTGGCACTTTGTAAAACCCTGTAGGGTTTCAGGATATTAGTGCTTCCTCCTGACTTACTCTTCATAAACGGACCTTTTAGATACCCTTTACTACCAGTTAGCTTCATGCGAAACTCCTTTTATCGAAAAAGGGAAGAAAGGGAGGTGTCTTTTCTCTTTTCCCTTGCCTTATCAGGTTAGAGCATATTATTTCTTTTTAGAGGGTCAGCATATTATTTTATTCTAATTAAATACTTGGGTTATGGATGTTAGTCATCTCATGAGATCTGTGTTCTCAGTCCACAACAGTTTTAGATAAAGGGATGCTTACAGTAAAAGATTATGTTGACTTTTTATTTCTCAATGAAGAAAAACTCACCAAATACCATGTTAGTAAACACTTGTTTCAAAGATCTGAAATAGAAGATAGTAGGTTCTTAGTGTTAGATAATCTTTCTCTACTAAGTGAGATTATTATTTAACATTTTCATTTACAAATAGCATGATACTTGACTGAATCACATCAGAAATGGGTAATTGTCTACTAGTTCCTATAGTTGATACTTCATTTCTTTGCCTAAATCCCCTCGGTCTTGCTTCATCATTTCCCACGTGCTGCCTTAAGAGCTCAGTAGTTAGAGGAAGCAGTTCTGTTCAGCTGAGCGAAGGGAAGACAAAATCCAGGCCAAGCTGGGAAACAGCACCATGGAAACGGACCTACAGCAAAAGAGGAAGCAGCCCTGGCTTCTGCTTAGGTTGAGCACACTAATGGCGGGACGTCTATGGAGGGGAATTCTCTGTTTTTCCACTACTCGGCTATTGAGGGGAAGTACAGAAATACCAGCGGGGAAGTGAAGGTGACACTGTTAGGTCAGATGGAGCTCCGTGGGCATCCTTCGTGCCCCAAGCAGTATGCAGTCTGAGAACTATATGCCATCTCCCTCTTAATCGGTTCTGGATGGAGAAGAGTGAGCTCTGGATTTCCCTGAATCCTAATCTGTTCACTGCCCATTACTAACAACTCACTGAGACCCGAGTCTCATCTCTAAAATCAGGATAATACTAGACCTCCTCCATTGAATTGTAGGATAATTGAAGGAGATGGTTCAGACAAAACACTGCACACGCACAGAACTTGACACAAAGCTCCAGGAGAAAGCCATTGAGAATTTTTTTTTTTTTTGCTATAAGTGTGTATGTATTACATGAAACATTTGGCAGGTTCCTCACTTGCTGTGGATTAGGCAAAGAGGAAAGATGATAAAGCACTGGTGGGAGAGGAGAAAGAAGGGAAATCAGAGCACGGGAATGGAAAAACTCCAGCGAGAGGGGACCACGGATAACTCTACATGGAAAGGGACAGACAAAGCAACAGAAAGAACCCTTAGGTAAAGTAAGCCACAGGCACAACCGTGCGTATTTTTAGAAAATCATTCAATTTGAGCATTCTGGCTCTCCTGCAGTCCTGTGTTTTGTTTTCTCACTTTTATCTTGTGTTCAGCCTCACCTCACACGTTTCACCATGCCCCTCTTCTTCCTTACAAAGTTTTCTGTAAGGTTCCTCCCCCTTCTCCTCTCTCATTCTTGCTCTCTTCCCGCACCCATTTTTTCCCTCTTAATTCTTACTGGTACTTTCATTATGATTTAGTTCTCTTTTGCTGTTCTTGTAAAGCATTACTCCCTCTACCCTACCCGCTACCTTCATTTTTCTTCCTTCCAGATCATGAGAAAACTATTTTTTCTTTCTCCGAAAGCAATCCTCTTTTTACTTCACAAACTCCTCTCTCCTTCTTATCCATTATTATCTGCCCACTGGTCGCTCATCTTCTCTTGGCTAATTTTTGTTATTTATGCCACCTGGAGATGATCAAGGCCCATTCACCTGCACATGTGCTAAATGCAGGTGTTTGCTTACTGGCCTTCAGATTTTCTGTATTTCAAAACCTTTGTTAGAGAACATTGCTATGTGAACAAAGGGCCTTGTCCATTATCATGTTCTTAGAGATAACTAGCAAGCACAGTGTAATTGTCCATAGTGATATTTAGAGTGGCTTTTCTTCAAACAAAGATATTTTGGAATATAAAAGTGTTAAAAAATTGTCCAGGACTATTTAACAACAACTACCCAAATTACTCACCAAAAATGACTTGTCTTGCTTTTGCCAAGGTAATTGAAGATGAAAGTGGGTCTGGCTTAGCTGATTCACTGATTGTTTATACTACCTTAATGAGCATGAGCACTGTTAAGTCAGACTTTAACCTGAATAAAAGTGTAGATGTATGTAAATGTATGATTAAATGAAGAGCAAATTCCCCAAGAACTTTGCATGGTCTAGATTCCACCATGGGAAGGCCATGTTGGTTGAGAGGACCGACTTCAACTAATATAGACTCCTCTTTTCCATTTGCCTGAGGCAAAGGGCTGGTTTGCTACAAATAATATAAAGAAGAAATGAGTTACTTGTCTTTGGACACTTTGTGACTCTGGTGAAGTTAAGTCTTTAATTTTGGTTTTTAATTAAGGCCAGACTGAAATCATTCTTGGGGGAAGCCACAATAAAAAATTTGTCCCCAGAGTCCCAATGTTTTAAGACTTGTCCTTTATGTGGCATGCATACATCCCTTTAAGGAGTATATATCCCTTCATCTCTGAAATGGAGGAAATTTTATAATAAGTTGGTGTGGGAGAAAAAACTGTATTATAATCAGGCAAACTGAATTCTGACCTCCTCTACTCCTCTACTCCTACTGGTGGTTCTGGGCATGGTGTGTCACTTTGCTGTTTTCATCTCACTCTGAAAGTGAAAGTGTGAAAGTGTTAGTCACTCCGTCACGTCCAGTTCTTTGCAACCCCATGGTCCACAGCCCGCCAGAATCCTCTGTCCAAGGAATTCTCACTCTACTCATCTATTACATATGCTTGCCTTGAGCTATTGGTTACCAAGTATAACCAGAGATCTGAATGACCGTATAAACATGAGAGGGTTCTCCTAAAAGTTCATTGTGTGCTTAAAATGCTATTGTTGGTAATAATGAGGTTGAGGTCATCATGGTGGTGATCTTGTCAAATCTCTTGTTGTTGTTGTTCAGTCAAGTTGTGTCCAACTCTTTGCAATTCCATGGACTGCAGCATGCCACGCCTCCCTGTCCCTCACCATCTCCAGGAGTTTGTCCAAGTTCATGTCCATTGGATTCGTGATTCCATCCAACGATCTCATCCTCTGTCACCCTCTTCTCCTTCTGTCTTCAATCTTTCACAGCATTAGGGTCTTTTCCAGTGAGTTGGCTATTCGCAATCAGGTGGCCAAAGTGTTGGAGCTTCAGCTTTAGCATCAGTCCTTCTAATGAGTATTCATGGTTGATTTACTTTAGGATGGACTGGTTTGATCTCCTGACAGTCCAAGGGACTCTCAAGAGTCTTCCCTAGCACCAAAGTTCGAAAGCATCAATTCTTCGGTGCTCAGCCTTTTTTATGGTCTGACTCCCACATCCATATATGACTACTGGAAAGACCATAGCTTCGACTATACAGATCTTTTCTGGTAAAGTGACGTCTCTGCTTTTTAATACGTTTTCTAGGTTTGTCATAGCTTTTCTTCCAAGGAGCAAGCTTCTTTTAATTTCATGAGTGCAGTCACCATCCTCAGTGATTTTGGAGCCCACCCAAAATAAAATCTATCACTGTTTCCACTTTTCCTCCATCTATTTGCCACGAAG
>NW_011494735.1:5699054-5699809 GCF_000754665.1 Bison bison bison | reverse complement strand
TGATAGCACCATTTATTCTTATTTATAATACCTTATTTTCTCCTTGAGTGATTGGTAAATCTTCTCTATAGACAACTGAGAAACGGCATGATGGGAGAATCTTTTTGGGTTCAAACATTTTTTAAGTTATGTTTCACTTTTAGCAGATCATTCAATGAGCTTTATTGTAAAATTCCTAGATAAGTAGTTTTAAGAATTGTGTCTGCTTCTGAAACCCAGATGTAGCAAGGAAACCATGTGCCCCCTCCATTACTTCTGGCCTCTCCCCATTTCAAAGACCTCTCTCTTGAGCTCTAGTGAAAGTGAAAAGAATTAGTCACTCAGGTGTGTCTGACTCTTTGCCATCCCATAACCCACCAGACTCCTCTTGTCCATCAAATTCATCAGGCAAGAATACTGGAGTGGGTTGCCATTCTCTTCTCCAGGGAATCTTCCCCACCCAGGGATCAAACCTGGGTTTCCTGCATTGCAGGCAGATTCTTTACCCTATGAGCCACCAGGGAAGCCCCCTCCAGCCAAATTGATCTGCATTTCTTGCTTAACATGGAAATCTCCAGTGGCTCCGTGTTTCCATCTACACCGAGTAGAAACTCTCCCGTCCAGCTTCCACTGTAGTCTGGGACCTGGGCACACGCACTCTCCCGTCCGCCATCTTATTTTCTGTCCTCTTCTCTACTCTAGGGGCTCTTGCTTCTCCAGTGCTGATTCCCACTTCTCTGCCTACCCCAACATTTGTTCCCCTGACCCAGAGTGCT
>NW_011494735.1:5691522-5698954 GCF_000754665.1 Bison bison bison | reverse complement strand
AGAAGCCTGCCCATTATGGCACCCCACTCCAGTACTCTTGCCTGGAAAATCCCATGGATGGAGGAGCCTGGTGGGCTGCAGTCCGTGGGGTCACTGAGAGTCGGACACGACTAAGCGACTTCACTTTCATTTTTCACTTTCCTGCATTGGAGAAGGAAATGGCAACCCACTCCAGTGTTCTTGCCTGGAGAATCCCAGGGACGGAGGACCCTGGTGGGCTGCCGTCTATGGGGTCGCACAGAGTCGGACACAACTGAAGTGACTTAGCAGCAGCAGCAGCAGCAGCAGCAGCCCATTTTATGAGGCCCATTTAGAATACGAAGATCAAATTCTATCTTTTCCAAGATTCCTATATTGACTTTTCCAACAAACCCAGATCCTTCTGGCCCTTGCAGGTTCTATGATATCTAGATCCCATAACCTATACTATATAGGACTTATATATATGTTATCCTCTGTATCACTTAAGTGTGCTTAGTTGCTTCATCATGTCTGACTCTTTGTGATCCTTTAGACTGGTAGTCTGCAGGCTCTTCTGTCCATGGAATTCTCCAGAATACTGGAGTGGTTTGCCATTTCCTCCTCCAGGGGATCTTCTGACCCAGGGATCAAATCCGCGTCTCCTGTGTCTCTTGATTTGTTGGCAGATTCTTTACCTGCTGAGCCTGTTGCTTACCTTCTTTACTTGCTGGGGAAGCTCGATTATCACTTAGGACCCAGTGGAAAAAAACATGACACAGAGTTTAGCTAAAAGACTATGTGCAAAAGTATGGGTTGGGTAAAGAGAAATAAGCAAAGGAAAATGAAGCAGCATGGAACTAGCAACTTCAGGAAACTCTTAACCATCTGTAGGCTTGAAAGGGCAAGGGAACTGAATGGTTTAGAGAATTCCAAGCTGTAGCTGTAGGAAAGGGCTATCGGACAAGAGCTGAGGCCAAGGAACCTGGCCTGTCTGTGACAAGCTGTCATGGCAGGAAGACAGGAAGATCAAGAGCTTGACCTCATTGTCCTGAGCCTTGGGTCTCTTGCCAGAACTTTCCATCAGCTAAATCCAGCTGGAAGCCAGTGGATATGAGAGCCCATTGATGCTGTCTGTAAAGCCCCCCGTGGCACAGAGTAGGGTGCAAAGAGTGGATCTGAGGGGCAAAAGGAAAACACGCAACATGTGGTCTTTATGTGGGGTTGAAAAGTTTCCTGGAGTGTAAGTTTTCTCCCAAACTAGACTTAAAGGGTAGAGACCATGACTTGTGATTGGTCTTTGTCTTCCACAGTGCTTAGCTCAGTGTGAAATAGGAAAAGTGTCAAAATGCATATACATTGAGATTGTATGAAAAATAAAGGGGGAGAGGGCTGGTTCTAACCTCCCACACCTTTTTTTTTTTAATTGGAGGATAATTGCTTTGCAATATTGTGTTGGTATCTGCCACACAACAACACAACATAATTATAGGTGGTGCTAGTAGTAAAGAAGCCACCTTCCAGTGCAGGAGACGTAAGAAGTTCAGGTTTGATCTCTGGGTTGGGAAAGTCCCTTAGAGGAGGGCATGGCAACCCACTCCAGTGTTCTTGCCTGGAGAATCCCATGGATATAGGAGCTTTGTGGGTTACAGTCCATAGAGTTGCAAGGAGTCGGACATAACTTAAGTGACTTAGCACACATGCGTACATATATATGCAATCTCCCTTCTCTTGAACCTCCTCCTCCCTATTTCCCACTTTTGGTTTGCTGTCTTTTGAAGCATCTAAGCCTTACTTTCCCAACTCAAAGTAAAATCCAGTTTCCTTAATGTGGCTTTAGCTGTCCCTCTGACCTCAACCCTGTGACTTCCTAGCTCTTGCCCCTGCCACTACTCTAGCCATATGCCCTCTAGCTATGCCCCAAGTATATTTCCACTTCAGGGCCTGTGCATCTGCTGGGCCCTTTGCCTGCAGATTTCCACATGCTTTGTACTTCTTTCAAGTCTGCTATAATGTTGTCTTATCAGAGAGGCCTTCACTGATGATCCTCAGTAAAACAGTACCATCTCCCATTTCTCTGTCCCCTCTTACCTCACATCATGTTCTGTACAGTATTTACCACTCTCTGACATGTGATATATGTATTGTCCATTACTTGTTATCCTCCTTGCAACAGAAGACAAGACCTGTGGAGCAAGGATCTTATTTTGCTTTGTTCCAAATACCAAGATCAATGCCTGTCATGTAGTAGGAGCTGATAATTGATTATATACATACATATATAGTTCCCCACCCCCCCACTATTCAAAGTACAGCATTCTTTTGAAACCTTTCATAAGCCAAAATGGCATCAAGTGGAGAAATAGTGACCTAAGGACATACCCTGCTAACAAAGGAGCAGAATAAGTCCAGATAAAGCAGACAGGTTCAAAGCGATGGTAGCTTTGGGCTGAGATGCAGTTTCAGGGGAAGGAATTTTGTGGCATCACTCTGGTTCCTTGAGCTGTGTGATGCCTTTAAAAACTCATTGCAAAACAAATGTTGAAGGGTGTTGTTTTTGCTTTCTTTTTGTTGTTGTAAAAATGAAAATCCTGTTTGGATTTCTTTCTGTTAGGGAAAGCAGGTACTCTTATAGGTCTTTTGTAGAAGTAAAGTGGAGTGGAATCCCTTTTCATTGTTTATAAGTTTGAATGTGGATGCTCACCCTTAGCCCATCCTAGGCTAAGCTAAACTGTGCACCATTTAAATGTTTTTATTGAGTCTGTGCTAAGGCAAGCCAGGAGCAGTGCCCATTGCAGCCCTGGGCACCTGCTCCTTCCCACTAGCTCCTTCCTAGCTTCAGATTCCTGGAGAAGGAAATGGCAACCCACTCCAGTATTCTTGCTTGGAGAATCCCAGGGACAGAGGAGCCTGGTGGACTACCGTCTATGGGGTCACACAGAGTTGGACATGACTGAAGTGACAGCAGCAGCAGCAGCTTCTAGATAGCATTACTTTTGGTTAGAGTGTCACCAAAGATCCCAAGAGCTGGAACTACAGGTCCTGTCCCCTACTCTTCTCTGGCTTGCAGAATTGTACCACTGTTTCTTTTACAGCAGACTTCCCAGGATAGAGTCACTCTTGGAGTTGCTGTACTATTCTTATTTACTCATTCCTTACCAGGTACAAGGACCTGCATGGTTGCTGACGTCCTGGAATCAGCTTGTTTCTGGCTGGTAGCTCCCAGTGTGGCCTGGTGATCCTGTCTCCTGGTGACTGACTCTACTAGCGAGTGCTCTGTAAGTTGAGCCAGTGGCAGGGGATGCCTGGCCTAGGGGCCTGCTGCTGGGGGCCCTACCTAGTGATGGCCCTCCTATCCCTCTGAAGCTCCTGGACACACTGGGCACCACTCTGCTGGCACTTGTCCTGGTGGCATCAAAGGTAGAGGCCCCACACAGCACTCTCCACATCCAGGATATAGCTTTCTCTTTTCTCTTCTTACTTCTTTTTAACATTAACTCTGGCCTTAGGATGCAGTTGGAAAAAAAGCAGATGAACCAGCCCTAAGAAATGCTGGATAATATGCCTAGCCTTTCCAGACACCTAGTTCACCTAGGGGACAAATGCATCCCCCTTTCCCAGGACTAAGGAAACTGGCTCTGTAAGTACCCTGACCAGAACACCACCAACCTGCTTAGACACTTCAGATCACCAGCTCTCTAGTGGTACAGACATTTCCTCCAGATTTCCATACCAGCAGTGGCCACAGAGGCAAATGCAAACACCAGTGGCCATTTGGTTATGACATCCATGCCCCCTACACCTGAACTTCAGGCCATGTGGTCTTCATATTCTTCTCTAGATGGTTCTGGACCTTGGTGATGGACACAGGGATGATACCGTCAGTAAATGCTACCCTTCTAAGGGGCGTTAGGCCTAACTGACAGGTCTAGATTATCCAAAATGAGTCAGTTTCTTAGGAATTACCTTAGTTGCTTTAAAAGACTGTACTTTGTTTTCACATTTCCATAGCTAGTAAAGTTTCAGATCATTCTTACCCCAAATGTATCATCAGTATCCCTAACCTTATGAACATAGCAGTACTCTCTCTCCCTGCCACTTCCAGCTTCCTCTGTTCTGAATTGCTTATGCTTCTCCCAAAGGACACTATGTTTTCTTCTATTTGGTGCCACTGCACATCCTATTCTTCTGCCTAGAATGTCCTAGCCTGGCTTGTCTGAGTGCCAACCTCCCACATATCTTTAACATCACAGCACTTTTGAGGCCAGTCACCACTTAAGCTGAAGTCATGATTCCTTCCCATGGACCACCACTGTGCCTCCTGCCTGCCTTGATTTCTGTCCCATCACATCATTAAGTATCTCATCTCCCCTACTGGATTGTGATTATTAATATCCATGGCCAGAGCCAAAGATTCTTTATTTAAATGTACAGCTCCAGTATCAATAGTGTCAAAAATATGTTAGGTGCTTACTGCTTATTGCTTCATTGAATAACAGAATGAGGTCCTAACAGACTGCCTGACTGAAGCCTTTCCCACTGCATCTGATGATTCATCCTGTCCTCTAGGCCCAGCACATACTAAATTCTTTGTAAATGTTTCTGGGATAAAGATATTAAGTGAGTGAATAAGTTTTGAAACCAGCGATGTTCTTGTACATTTCCAATTTTCTCTATGATCAGCACTTTTCCTAGTGAAGAATCAACTCCCTTCTACAAGACACCAGGCTGAATTCCCCAAAGTTTCTTTCTCGCTCACCCTGCCTACCTGTTATTTCAATCTGGATTTTGTAAACATTCAGAGCAGTAGACATTTTTACAATGGGCAAGAACCAAAGAGCAGAGTCTTACTGAGTGGAGCCCCTGATGTGGTTACTATTAACATCAATACAGCTCTGGTCTGGCTATGAGTTGTGACGATTAAATACGATAGTATTTGTGAAAGGGTTCTATACAGAGATTAATGCAGTGTAATTTTGCAATGTGATTTTGTAATGATGCATTAGAATAATAAGGTTTGAGGGTAACTCCTAGAATTCACCTAGTTCATTCTCCTTGAAAGCTCGGGTAGTGCTTTTGTTCATCTTTCTATATTTGCCATTAACACAGGTTGGAGCCATCAATAAAAAATAGAATGAGAGAAGTCCAAGCAATTGTAAATACTAATTCAGAGGTCAGTAAGAATAAGATTTTTAAGTCTTTGATTTGAAAGGTATAGCATTTATAATTAAAATAGTGAAAGATATTAGACTAATTGCAAATTTTCCTTAAGAAAGCAAAAAATTAAAAAATGGAAATTGCACTTGTCGTGTCATAAAGCAATATACTAGGAAAAGTTCTCTAAACATACAGTTTTTCTTTGATCAAAGTTAATGATTCATTGTGTCCCTTCCCTGGAAAAAAAAGTCAGTGTTCCTTTTCCTCATGTTTAATGTGGAAATTAACATTATTAATATGGATTTCACAAACTATGACATCTAGCAGTTATTGTTTTTCTCATTCATGAAAAAGCAGGAGAATATTTAGCTTCTGTTGAAGTAATATAATAATTATTTGAGTAAAATAACTGTCACATTATATCAAAATTGAATTTTTGGCTTCACATTTTTCATTTGAACATCAGTTGTATGGAAGGCTCATTAAGAAAAGGAAAACAGTATGAAAACAATTGTTTTGAAAGGGAAGGAAGGAAAAGAGGTGTGAGGTTTGTTAAAAAGCCAAGGTAGTGTAACAGAGAGCAGAGTTAGATTAGAGGGACTCAGAAAATGAGTTCTAGCTTCAACTCTGCTACTAAGGAATCTCTTTTCATTGAGAATACTGAATATGTTTCCCCAGGTGAATCTGAATGTGATAGCCTGTGATGACAAGCAAAGGGGACTATCCTCTTCTGGGACCAGATCAGGACCAGATTCTTTTGTAAAGGCTTATTACTGGATTGACTGTTTCACTGTGGTTCTACTTTATTAAGAGAAGGCACAGACAGGACCCGTTTGAGGTACATGTTACCAGTCACAATTTTATGCTTTGCCACCTGTTCTCTCTGCCAGTGCCCTCAATCCTTGCTGCCCCGTATGGGATCCCTGGAGACTCTGAGAGGGTCACACTGTAACTCTGAAACACCCATTTGGGGGCATTTGTACAAAGCTGAGAGTGATGTTGCTGGCAGGTTGCTATGACAATTTGCAAACAGTAGAGGGGATGGGTCCCCATTCTGATTTGAGTCTGCACTAACTCAGGCCTGCACACTTGATCTGGCCAGCGGCCGCAGAGTCCCAGGACAGACTTAACGGACCCAGGCCGCCAGGAGAAGTTCAGAAACCAGGCAAACCTTAGGAAGAAAGCGCAAGGCAAGCTTCCCGCTTCCCATCTCCCCTCCCGCTGAAGTAACAAAACCTGTGACCTTTGCACAAAGGCCTGTGCCACAGACGACACGAGGCGGGTGTGAGAAGGGCAAGCAGTTTTTCCGTCTGCAAGGGAAAGAGAGGCTGTATATAGCAAAATAAAAAGGGAAATTCTCCACGTGTCTTGGATGGGAAAGGGAAAGAGACTTTGTGTCTCTGGAGGAGAGGAATTGAAGGTATCGCTTAGGAAGGTGTGTCTCTCCCAGTGGCCGCGCAGGGAAAGGCTCGGAGTTGTTAAGGAAATGGGAGGTGTCTTTGATGTTTATTTTTGCCTAGCAACCCACAGCCAGCTGCTTCCCCGGCAGCCGTCCACACGCGCCTCGCTGCCTCCCCTCGTCCTAGCGACTGGAGAGCGGTCATTTGGTGTCAGTAAACCCGGGAGGGAGTATGTGTGGTGCAGGTGGAAGTGGAAGCGGGAGGGGAGCCCCCTCCTTGGCCCACGTTCTGGGTCACCAGGCTAAGGCTCAGTCCTCCAACGGGGCTAGACTTACCTTAGCCAGGTGACCCTTGCACAACTAAGTTATTTCCATGATCAGATGGGGCGATGGGGTGGTTAAGCCACTGGGACCCGGAAGGCGGGGAGGGGGGCGGGCAGTATTGTCTGTGAGCAGCCATTAGGTTCGGAAAGCTGAAAATGCATACGTGTTTGGGGAAAGCGCTCGGAAGAGGAGGGGGGTTTTCTGCAGCGATTTCGGTGGGAGGGAAGCGGTGGTGGGTTGCGCTGGGCGGGGAGAAGACGAGGCCCGGGAGGGCAGAAGGTCGTTAGCTGAGGCGCCGAGGGGAGCAGTGCAGATGGCCGGAGGGGGAGGCGAAGGGCGAGAGGAGGCTGCAGAGTTTTCCGGGGAGTGGAGGGGTGTCTACGCCGACGACTGGAGGCGGGGGCGAGCAGGGAGGGACTTCGGTGGGCGGCTAGGTGGGGGAGGGGTGGGCGCGGGAGTGAGTGGCGCGGCGGCGGTGGGGGAGCCCGGGGGCGGGGCCTGCCCGGCGGCGGAGGGAGCGGGGGCGGGGCTGCCCTCCTGGGCTGAGCGGCGCGCGGGCTCCCGGCGAGTGTGCGCGGGGGCGCGCCTGCGCGG
>NW_011494735.1:5607809-5690972 GCF_000754665.1 Bison bison bison | reverse complement strand
TGACAGGACCCGTCCCTGACCGCCCAGTCTGGGGCTCGGTGATGCGGCGGCGCCCGGGTCGGCAGTCCAGTTCCGCTCCGGGCCTACGGACGCCCGCAGAGTGGACCGCCGGCCCGGCCCAGCCCGGCTCCCTGGCGGGGTCGCGAACTCGCTCGAGCGGGGGAACCCTACCTAACTTTGCAGCCGCCGAAGCCCCGCCCGCGGGCGCGCCGGGTTTCTGCGTCCCAGGCCTCCCGCCGCTCCCCGGGCGCTCGCACTCAAGGTCCCTGGCTCGGCCCGGGGGAGAGCGGGCTCCGCAGCCTGGAGGGGTGGGGTGGGCGGGGCCACGGGGTCCCAGTGACTTTCTCCCCCTTGACCCTCTTTTGTCTCCTCCCGCGCGTGGCTGCCAGGCCGAGGAGGGGACAGCGCCGTTCGCCAGCTTCAGGCTTCCCCGGGGCTTGGTGCGGGGGCTCCCCGGAGCGGAGTGGGGACCGGCCCGCCCTCCCCCATCGCCCTGCCGCCTCTCCGAGCCAGCAACGCTGCCACCGCAGCCCACACGGTGAGACCCAGCCCGTGGGCGGCTGGGAGGGGGACGAGGGGCGGGAGAGGGGCCCGGGGCACCAGCACCCGTACTTGGGGGCGTCTGCAGCCGGGAGAGGGGAGAGAGGTCGAAGTACGAGTGTCTCCACGCCCCTGGCCAGTGGCCTCTCCGGGACGCCGCCCTCTGGAACTTGGGCGAGCCCAAAGCTGCAGCCACAAAGGAGGATTCGTGGCACGGGCCCCTCACTTCCCTTCTGGAGCCCGCCCACCCCTGCACTCCCCTTCCTTCGAACTTCCTCCGGCTCTTTTCCCCTCTTTTTTTTCCCCCCGTCTTTGCTTCCTCGAGCTCCTTTCCCCGACCGGATAAACATCCCTCCCCCTCAGCCACCACGTTGGGTAGTGGATATTTATAGAAATAGATCTGTGTTAGGGTCAGCCCGGCTGTCCTGCCCGGAAAATAGATCCCCCAAAGAGCCTCGCAGGCCTGGCCTCAGCCAGCAGGGAGCACCGCCAATTGTCCCCCGCGTGTGGAAGCATGTTTTATGAGTGCTACAGGTTTGAACATAGCAGAAATTGTAATTAACATTAACAAAAATAAGAGCCGCAGCAGCAGTCAAAACAAGCCACCCCTCTAGGTTTCTGCAGTTGGGTATTATTCAGAAGGAAAGGGCCAGCTTTGCTTCCCAGCGAGGTGGGAAGGGCAGGGCACTTGACAGGGCCAAGAGGGAGGTGAGAGCCCAGCACCAGACCGGTGGCTGCAGAGATCAGCAAGCTGGACTTGACTTCAGCGTGTACCTCTTTTCTCAGTCCCAGAGAGAGCCCTTGGATGGTGGCTGACAGCCTAGCAGAGCTGTGCACCGGAGGAGGTGATGGTTTCCAGGGACTTGTTTACATATTCCTCTGGATCTTTCAGAGGAAACGCCTAAGATGGTTCTAAATGAGGGGCGCTTGCTAGGGATATGGCTTTGTTTGCCAAGTGAAAGTTAAGTTCTTGTAGAATAGGCCATTTCTAGCCTAGAGGGGTAGCTCTGAAGGTCATGTGCTATGCGGAAACTTGTTTATCAGGGGAGAATTTGTGAGGGAATGGCCAAAGTGGAATGTTTTCTGTTAGACCTGAACATCTGTGTACAGTTCCACAGGAAAATGTTTTCTTGTTAAATCTTCTTTCTCTCTCTCCTCCTCTTTCTGTCTCTCATGACACATCTAGACCCAGGGGCTAAGAATTCACTGCACAGAAGTTAACCAATCTGTTGGGGCTGTGGTTGATGGAAGCGAATCAGTAGACTGCTGATTCTGCGTGTTCTTGTCACGGTGATGTTTTAGTTGAGAAATTGCCATTGGGTTTTAGGTGTTTCAGTTTGTTTGTTTGGTTTGGAATCATCTGACAACTTGGAAAGTATAACATCCAGTTTTTTTCCATGTCCGAATGTGATCACATGACTTGGTGTGACCTGGAAATGAAATACTACTGGGTTTGCATCTGGATTCTGGTTTTCTAAGAGTGGGCTTTGCTTGATCAGAACCTCTTTGCAAATGAAATGTGTATAAGATGATGGAAAATGAAAGGTGACTACTAGAGGAGTAGTCTGTGGGAGACCAGAAATGAAAAGATATGTGGGTGCTTCTCAGCTCTCCTAATGATAGTGCTTGTATTTTACTGTGGTGTCTATTTGATTCACCTAAAACTTCAGTGTGCCATTGATTAGAAGCTTGGTTTTGAAAGTATGAATTTTGGTTCTGGTTGTTGTTTAGTTTTGGTTTTAAATATTTACAGAATATCGCAGACTTCCTCAAATGGGTGAGTAAAAGGACCACGGGGTTTTATCTGGTTCTGCTCCTTCATTTTTTGGATGAGGAGAGCAGACAAGTTAACTGGTTTGGTCGAGATGCCTGAGCTGGTTTCTATGAAAGCTGGAGCTAAAGCCCAGGCCCTCCTGAGTTCAGCTTTACATACTGCTTGACTGCTAATTTTAGGAAATTGAACTGGTTTCTTTATAAAGGCACAAACCTTAAAGATCCATGTTTCTATATGTCTTTGAGATTTTTAAAAGTTTTTAGTTTTTAATTTCACAGGAGTTACAACTAGGAATAGCTATTAATGATTGAGTAGGGGAAGCATTATGCAGAAGAAACTAGTGTTTGCCTATGTTTTCCCTTGTGAGTGATGTAGTAGGTAGATAAATATATGACTGAGAATTATAAACTTTGGAATTTATCTAGTGCATTGCCCTCTTGTTCCTTGTCTCCATGGATATCTTGTACATTAGTCATTTTGTGTATCTCTTTTGGTCCTAAAAGCATACATACCTAGTAACTATTCTGATTCTTAATAGTTTTTTCTTTTTAATGTTTTATGGGGGATATTAATTTGCTTATTTTTAAAATTCTGAAATATTAGTATTGTATCACTTTTATAACTGCTTAATGTTTAAAGCACTCTCCAGTTACCAGTTTTACTGTTGTAAAATAATTGGAGTTGAAGAATGAATATTCCATTTTAAAAAATAGTAGAGTTTGGTAGAAGAAAAGTAGACATTTGACTCAGGGCCACACAGACCATCAGTGTTTGAGGAGGAGCTAAAATTCCGATCATTTTGGACTCAGTTCTATTCCCATAACACCATATAGCATTTCTAAGATGACTCCAGTGAAATTTGAAAACTCCCAGAAATGTTAACACGGGAAGTATGTGCAATTTTCCCTTTTATTTTTGGAAGAGATTAAAACTACCAAATTGGCTAGACTATTGTTCTTATATAATTTTTAGTGCAAAAATGTTTCATGGTCAACGAGGGCTTTTTTAGGTATCTCTGCTTTAATCCATACATTTTAGGTATCTAACAATTACATCCACTCACTGTGTTATTTTTAAATTCAACAGGCACTGTGCTAGATAGGCATTGGCCAAAAAGGAAAAAGCAAGTAAGAGGTTTTAAACATCCTTAAGTTTATGGTATAGTTTTGGCCTATGTATTCTGGAAATGTTTTGGCATTTCTAGGGTTTCTCCCCCACTCCCCCGCCTTTTATAGAACAGTTAATTGAGCTTCTGACCCAGGTTGTGATTGTAGATTCCTATGGTGTGTAAGACAATATCCTCCTTTACTGCTGCTGCTAAGTCGCTTCAGTCATGTCCGACTCTGTGTGACCCCATAGATGGCAGCCCACCAGGCTCCCCCGTCCCTGGGATTCTCCAGGCAAGAGCACTGGAGTGGGTTGTCATTTTCTTCTCCAGTGAATGAAAGTGAAAAGTGAAAGTGAAGTCGCTCAGTCGTGTCTGACTCTTCGTGACCCCGTGTACTGCAGCCTACCAGGCTCCTCCATCCATGGGATTTTCCAGGCAAGCGTACTGGAGTAGGTTGCCATTGCCTTCTCTGCCTCCTTTACTGGAGCCCCTCAAATGAATTTCCTTAACATCTGGAAAGTTTTTAAGATTCCACATGTCACTTTTAGGTATTTAGTTGATGCTATTATTCTTTTAACGGGCTGTCCTTGCCTCCATGTCTCTGCTTATGTATTGCAATCCTAACATTTTTGACTTGAGTCACCAGGGACAAGTCTTGATTCCCTGGGTGTTAACTTCATGTTTTGTTATGAAGGTACAAAGGTAGTTGTCAAGAATAACTTAAAGAGGTGAGAGTTTAAAAGGAGTTACTGACATACGTTCTTCCATTCAGCAGAAATTGACTGAGTGCTTACTGTATGCTTGGATTTATGTCAATAAGGATTTAAAAAGATAAGAGGTGACCCCACCCTGGAACTGCTCACATCCTGGTTGGTATATCAGGTTTGAAAACAGGTGTGAAATGAAATAAGTATTTTAATATATCAGTGCTCTGTAAGCACCCTGGAAGGGAAGGGGACCTTTTCAAAGAGGAGGTGAGAGTTGAACTGGCCATTGAAGGGTGAGTAGGAGTTTTCCACATGGCCCACGTTAACAAGATTTCAAGCAGCACTTGGAAAGGATGATAGTTCTAGCTCTCCTTTCAGTTCAGTTCAGTCGCTCAGTCGTGTCCGACTCTTTGCAACCCCATGAACCACAGCACTCCAGGCCTCCCTGTCTATCACCAACTCCTGGAGTCCACTCAAACCCATGTCCATTGAGTTGGTGATGCCATCCAACCATCTCATCCTCTGTTGTCCCCTTCTGCTCCTGCCCTCAATCTTTACCAGCATCAGGGTCTTTTCAAATGAGTCAGTTCTTCACATCAGGTGGCCAAAGTATTGGAGTTCCAGCTTCAACATTGGTCCTTCCAATGAATATTCAGGACTGATCTTCTTTAGGATTACTGGTTGGATCTCCTTGCAGTGCAAGGGACTCTCAAGAGTCTTCTCCCAACACCACAGTTCAAAAGCATCAATTCTTCGGTGCTCAGCTTGCTTCATAGTCCAACTCTCACATCCATACATGACCACTGGAAAAACCATAGCCTGACTGGACGGACCTTTATTGACAAAGTAATGTCTCTGCTTACTCACTACTATACTAAGCACACTATGCCTTTTACCTTGTTTAACCCTCCTAACCCCCCTAATGAGGCAGCCTTGTTACCCTCTTTATACCGATAAGGGCCCTGAGGTTCAGAGAGATTAATTACTCAAGGTCATATAGTTTGAAGTGGTGGAGCTTAGATTCATTTCCCATGTGTCTAATTGAAAATCCCTGAACACCTAACCATTATGAAACATGACTTCACCGAAAAGAGAGGAATGTAAAAGAGAGTGGTGTCTCCATGGGTCGTAGGGAATCCAGCTTATTATTCTCAGAGAGAGTGTGACAGTGGTAGGTGACACTGGAAAGACTCAGGTCATTTAGGCTCAGCATTTTAGAACCTCATGTTCTTGCCTGTAAGTTCTTAAGTTCTTTGTGGAAATGGAGTGCCCACATGAGCCTTAAGCAAAGTCAAGGGCAGTGTGAGTGACATTTTCAGTGGTAACTCCAGAAACATCATGGAGAGAAGAGATGGTGAATTCTAGGCTTAGAAGCAAAAGGACACGTGAAGAGGCTGCTTCTGTTGTCCCAGTAAAAGACACAAGAACTCCAGGTGGGATAGCGAGGCTGGAGGGGAGTGGGTCAGTTAGAAATGATGGTGGGGCTCCATGGTGACTTGGGAAGGTACAGGAGATATGGAGATGGACTGAGTGACTATTCGGTATGGCTATTCGTATGGCTCATACGGTAAAGAATCTGCCTACGATGCAGGAAACCCAGATTTGATCCCTGGGTGGGGAAGATTCCCTGGAGAAGGGAATGGCCACCCACTTCAGTATTCTTGCCTGAAAAACCCCATGGACATTGATGCCTGTTGGGCTACAGTCCATGGGGTCACAAAGAGTTGGCCACAACTGAGCACAGCAGCACAGCGTTTTCTTGGTCAGAAATGCAGGGTTATGGGAGGAAGAAGTGGTTTGAGTGGGAAAAGTGCGAGTTGAGTTTGAGTTGAGTTGAGTTACCTTGTTTAACCCTCCTAATGCCCCTAATGAGGCAGCCTTGTTGCCCTCTTTATACCGATAAGGGCCCTGAGGTTCAGAGAGATTAATTGCCCAAGGTCATATAGTTTGTAGTGGTGGAGCTTAGATTCATTTAGAATCTGGGTTTCCTGCATTGAGTATTTCATGGAGAAATACATGAGGAAGGCAGCTGATCTGTAGTTGGACACAGCGAGTCTTGAGTTCAGGAGTCATGGATTGGGCTTGTCTAAGCTGGAGGTGTTCTGGGAGTAAAAGCCATGAGCAACTTGAGGCTTGAACCCTGGGGGAACCCTGGAACCCTCCTTGATTGCTGCTGTGGAAGAGACCAAGAGTAGATAGTTGGGAGAGACAGAAGGTCATCCAATTAATTGGAAAACTCTAGTTCTAGTCACTCAGCTTTTGTGATGGTATTTTAAATTATGCAGAACATTAAAATTGCTATTATAAAAATTGAAGTTGGTTTCTGAAGCTCAGAATGTTTTACTTTGCCCTCTTTTTAGAACTTCCTATGGCTCCAAGGTCAATTTTGTCCCCAATGAAGCCTCATGCTTTTGTACTGTGTATACTGGTAATGTTGGTTTTTCTTCTGAAATCTCTCCAGGCTGCCCTGAAGAGAACGGTTCACTAGGAGACATATATTTCTAATTTCAGGTCCTTTCATTCCTGGTACTTGAAAGACCACAGTGGGGAGGAGGAGAGGTACAGAGAGTGAGGCTTAGACAAAAAGCATTGGACAAGACTGTACTACTTTCATATATACATCCAGGACTTCCCTAATTCATTTTTATGAACTGCTTTGCTTTTGGCAAAGAATGAGGATAAAATAACTTGTCTGGCTACACTGACAGAAGATAAGTTCATTTAGCATAGAATACCATCTGTGAGTTTAGTAGAAGGGTTCAACTAGAAGTCTTGCAGAAATCTAAGAAGTAAAATCCCTCAGTCAATGAAATCCCACTTCAGACAGGCCCAAGTACTGAACTGTATTCTCCTTTGTTTTAGAAGATTGCAGAGAGAAAGCACATGCCTCAGATAGTACATCAGTTAAAATTTGAAGGTCTTGGACTCCTAGTGAGATTGACTTGGAATTTCATTTTGTAATCTAGGTAGTCCCAAACCATTTCTTGAATTATAATATTACATAGAGCACTTCTATGCATTTAGTTATATGTAAAGCCCAAGAGATAGGGTTTAGGAGATGATGGGGAAAATACTGAAAGTTTAGGACTTCAGCTAATTGACTGTATACTCCTGAAGGGCTGTGTGGCCAGACCTCAGAGAACACTGAATGAATGAGATGGATTGCAAACAGCAAGTTCATCTTTAAGCTTTCATATAAAAAAAATCACCTGCTGGGATGCTTTTAAGACTTGTGAGTTATTGTCTGAGGCTGGCAAGAATTCCTAACTGGGAGGGGATCCTGGCTGTTAGTTCTCTTCCACCCCTCACCTCTTGGCCATAATAATGCTTGAGAGAAATCCCAAGTAGATTCTCTGTGAGAAGGCTGGGGCCCCCTGGCTTATGCCTTCACTTTTGTTCATACAGGAATGTTCAGGGATGGCTTGTGTGCCTGAAATAGAAATCGCTACATTGTATTCCTTGTTGGAAAGCTGAGTATCCCAGCAGCCGGGAGAAATACATGTTTTGAGAGAGCCAAGCCATTGACCAAAGGAAGGCCCGCCGAGTGAGGCGGTTGGATTGTTGGGCTGGATGGCCTTAAATGGTCATCACAGTCAGTACAGCCCAGAGACTTAAAAATAGGTTTGGGGTTTATAAGATACTACAGTGTATATCTACATGGGAATCTTTTCCAGCCTAAAAGTGCAATTCTCTGCTTCTGGATCAAGTACTTTCCTAGGTATAATTAGTTTGATTTGCGAGTAGTGGAGAAGACCAAGAATGAAGACAGCAGTGCTCTCAGAATAGAGCTAAATTCCAGAGACGGAGTAGTAAACAAGACTGACCTGGTCCCTGCCCTCATGGCAATAAAGAAGCTACTAAGTGAAGTGTGAAAAATGTTGTAATCCAGGGGCGGGAGAGCCAGTAGAGTGCCCATGTGTTCATGCTCTTTCTGTATCCTTTCATCGTGATATCAAGTATGGGTTGAATGGAATGTCTATGATACCACAGTGCCTGTGCTAAATGTTAGGTAGAGAATGATGACCAAGAAACCTGATCTCTGCCTCCACTGAGAACTTACTCTAAGGACCCTGAAAACATGTACAGCAAACTCTTTGTTAGGTGCAGCAGTTCTGGGGTCCTTTCTTTTTTTCCAGATCCCTAGTTTCATAGCCATCCCCAGCCCCTCAGCCTCTTCTGCCTTTGAGGCTCTCTGCATCACGACGTCCACTCTCCCTGTGGCAATGTTGGTGAGGTCCCTGCTGTGTGCACAGCTCTTTCCTTTGAAGAAACCTGATACCGACTGTACATTCAAACCAAGTTGGATTTCGTAAAGGTGGGGGTGGGAGCCAACGTATAAAATAGCCCTTTTGAACGAACCTCTTCTGTTCCATTGATGTTCCCTCTCTGAATTCCAGATTGGCGGCAGTAAGCACACAATGAATGACCACCTACACGTCAGCAGCCACGGACAGATCCAGGTTCAGCAGCTGTTTGAGGATAACAGTAACAAGCGGACAGTGCTCACGACACAACCAAATGGGCTTACCACGGTGGGCAAAACGGGGTTGCCAGTGGTGCCGGAGCGGCAGCTGGAGAGCATCCACAGACGGCAGGGGAGTTCCACCTCTCTGAAGTCTCTGGAAGGCATGGGGAAGGTGAAAGCCACCCCCATGACTCCGGAGCAAGCGATGAAGCAATACATGCAAAAACTAACCAGCTTTGAACACCACGAGATTTTCAGCTACCCTGAAATATACTTCTTAGGTCCAAATGCAAAGAAGCGCCAGGGCATGACAGGCGGGCCCAACAACGGTGGCTACGACGATGACCAGGGGTCCTATGTGCAGGTGCCCCACGATCACGTGGCTTACAGGTACGAGGTCCTCAAGGTCATTGGGAAGGGGAGCTTTGGGCAGGTGGTCAAGGCCTACGACCACAAAGTCCACCAGCACGTGGCCCTGAAGATGGTGCGGAACGAGAAGCGCTTCCACCGGCAGGCGGCCGAGGAGATCCGCATCCTGGAGCATCTGCGCAAGCAGGACAAGGACAACACCATGAACGTCATCCACATGTTGGAGAACTTCACCTTCCGCAACCACATCTGCATGACATTCGAGCTGCTCAGCATGAACCTCTATGAGCTCATCAAGAAGAACAAGTTCCAGGGCTTTAGTCTGCCTCTGGTTCGCAAGTTCGCCCACTCCATCCTGCAGTGCCTGGACGCTTTGCACAAAAACAGGATAATTCACTGTGACTTGAAGCCCGAGAACATTTTATTGAAGCAGCAGGGTAGAAGCGGGATTAAAGTGATTGATTTTGGCTCCAGTTGTTACGAGCACCAGCGGGTCTACACATACATCCAGTCCCGTTTCTACCGGGCCCCGGAAGTGATCCTTGGTGCCAGGTATGGCATGCCCATCGACATGTGGAGCCTGGGCTGCATCCTCGCAGAGCTCCTGACTGGTTACCCCCTCTTGCCTGGGGAGGATGAAGGGGACCAGCTGGCCTGTATGATTGAACTGTTGGGCATGCCCTCCCAGAAACTGCTGGATGCATCCAAACGAGCCAAAAATTTTGTGAGCTCCAAGGGTTATCCTCGTTACTGCACTGTCACGACTCTCTCAGATGGCTCCGTGGTCCTCAAT
Source organism: Bison bison bison (assembly GCF_000754665.1). Classification (NCBI taxonomy): domain Eukaryota; kingdom Metazoa; phylum Chordata; class Mammalia; order Artiodactyla; family Bovidae; genus Bison; species Bison bison. The sequence goes on along the minus strand of NW_011494735.1, from coordinate 5,681,216 downwards.
GGTGGCCGTTCCCGGAGGGGGAAACTGAGGGGCCCACCAGAGAGCAGAGAGTGGGGGAATGCACTGAAGGGGTGTGACGATCCCCTCTTCCTTGACTTCTTAAAACAGTGTTTAGAATGGGATCCTGCAGTTCGCATGACCCCTGGCCAGGCTTTGCGGCACCCCTGGCTGAGGAGGCGGCTGCCAAAGCCTCCGACGGGGGAGAAGACGTCTGTGAAGAGGATCACTGAGAGCACTGGTGCTATCACATCCATTTCCAAGTTACCTCCACCTTCCAGCTCAGCTTCCAAACTGAGGACTAATCTGGCACAGATGACAGATGCCAATGGGAATATTCAGCAGAGGACAGTATTGCCAAAACTGGTTAGCTGAGCTGAGCCCCCCGATGCTGGTAATTCTGAAAGATACGACATTGCTGAGCCTTATTGGGTTGAAAAAGAGTAGCTCAGACCTGTTTTTATTTGCTCAATAACTCGACTCATTTGTATCTTTTCGGCACTTGTTTTAATGTAAGAAAGTTTGTTTTGTTTTATAAAATACATGGGGACAATGCTTTAAGTTTTTATACTTTCTGAAACTGTTTTTGTGTTCTAAAAGTACGATGAGCCTTACTGTAATTAGTGTGGCAGAGTAATAAACATCAGTGGCAGGCCATTGATCACGTCATGACTGCCGCGCATCTACAGATTGGTGTCAGAGACATTCACTATGTCTTCATGGTTCATAGTGTATTCTCCCCAAGGTGATTGCCTCTGAAGGCCCCCCCACCCCCAACAAGCCCTTCTCTCTCCACACTCCAGGGTCATGCACAGGTGCAGCATGTCCTGCTTTGTTTTCCATAAGTTACCTGGGTGGTAGTGATGGTGGGAGGAGGATGGTCAGGACGAAAATGATATGTAAGAAAAATTGCACCTTAGAGGTTTTTTCCCCTGAAATAGTGCTCAGAGACAAAATCCCCACAGTTGAAATGCTCAGTTAGCATTTTGACGTTCTAAAGGCCAGCCAAGCAAACCTGGTGGATGAATGGAAATGCGTGTGTCCCTCCAAATTCTCCAATGTGATCCGTGAGCCATTTTGCAAAGAAGTCTCGTTTAACAGAATTTGGTTTTGCACCTAAAGTTAGAAATGTATTCCATGAACTAACTGTTCTTCCCTTCTCTTTGCTTTTCTCCCCGCTGTTCCTCTTTCACCACACATCTGTTGCTTGCATCTAATTTCTTTTCCTTCCGTCAAATACATATCCCAGACTGTTAATACAGAAAAGAGACATTTTTAGCTGTGATTATGACCATCTTTTTCATATTCCAATTTAAAAAAGAATAGCCTAGCTACTTAAAGTGGGGATTTCCATAGTCCAAAGACAGTTTAGCAGACTCGAGTGAGTTCACACTTCAGGTGCCACAGTAAGGTTCTTTTAGCCTGGGAAAGCATCACCTCTTTAAAAAGAAATAGGATTGAAAATCCTCTTCTTCAACAGACGTCAATTGTCCTTGTCCAGCAAGGCCAATTTTAACAAAATCTAAGGAGGAAAATTTCAGCCTCAAGTTAAATGGTTTGACTTACTCTGTGCATCATTAGAAGAACCATAGACATTGCATTCCTGTTTTATTTTACTTTTGTTTGGATTGCACTTGATTGTTTTCATGGGAATGACACTTTACCTGTAAAAGTAACTCTTGAGAGTTAGGTAAAAGAATATTTTTCTCCTCTGAATAATAATTATTTTCACAGTGAAAACTTCAGTATTTTATCACTAATGTATGAGCAGTGATACATATCAATTTCAAGGCACGTGGAAAAAAATTTAGTTATGTGCAATTTAATATAGAAAGATTTCTGCCTGTTTGGACAATAGGTTTGGGTAGTATAAAATAGGATAAATACTCTTTTATATGCACAGATATTATTGTATGGATTGCCTGTAAATTGATTTACAAGTACTTAAAGCATGGTCCCCAGTGAGGCCAAGAAAGTTTCCGGTTAAGTTCTTTTAATATTAATCCTACAGTTTCTCTTGCTTTAAAAAAGAAAAAGAGTAGTTTTGAATAAAACACTTTACTTATCTTGAGGCTTTGTCAGTTGATGGTGGAGAAAAATGCTCAGGAAATATTACAGATATTTGCCAAAAAATCAGTAATAAGATTAGCTTATTAATAAAGTAGTGGTGTTGATATTTGCTTTACTATTTAAGGGTGTCACTGATAAATTAATTTATACTTCTGTATTTAGAAATTATAGCTTCTTTCCCCTAGTCAAATTCTTTAGCCTGTTGTACACATTTCTGTGTAATCTATGGAAGTGCAATAATGTTAGTTGCATTTTAAATGATGCTCATGTGATCAGTCAGTGGCTTATAGAATTTAAAGATTGTGTATTATTAAAATTTTGGCTTAAAGGCATAAGAAGTGTAAGACTCGTGGTGGCTTTAGAAAACCATAAGCCTCTTAACGATGGTTAGTGTCTTTAGGTCATTAAAACAAACAGAAACATAAAGGCTATTTTCCCCTTGCAATGCTCCTCTTCCGCCATATCCACTCTCAAGATTTTCACTGAAATAAATGAACCTGAGCCTGCCATTAATATGAATTTCCCTATAGAATGATTATCCATGTTAAAGTTTATAAACAGTCTAATACTGCTTGTCTCCTCCCCCACCACACAGAACTGGTTCTTCACATGCCAACAGTGCATTTGTGACTGTGTTTATTCACAAATGTAACCGGAAGCTTTTAAGCCAAACTAAAATGTGCGGCACTGTGGGGCTCCCCCCACTGCACTTCCTAAATACAGTGAAACTCCCCTCATTCACAAAGAGCCACCACGTTCAGTGTTTAGTGATAGAGCTGCTTTTTAAGTCTAGCTTAATTATAATGTCAAAGAAAAAGACAAATGTTGCATCGTTGTGATTTTAAAACATAAATCAGTGAAGGGCTCTGATAGGCTAGTAGGAGTTGGCTTGGAAACAGTCCTTGGTCTCACAGGTTACCATTGTCTAGGGATGTCTGAGCTGTTTTCAGATTTAAGAGCACAGTGTGGTCTGGTCTTTGGTTGTGGTCTCATCTGGCTCCGTTTCTTGCACCCCCAGAGCGTGCATTACCACTTCCGTGTGTTGCTACAACAGTGATGCAAGACAGTGTAGATTAACAGTAGAGGAGAAATTGTGCCCTTAGTGATAACAATGTGCCTTTTGTTCTGAATGCCATGTTGTAGGGCATGCATTTTTTGGCCTCTTTAACTCTTTGAATACTAGGCAGTAAGAATGGAACCCACCTCTGCAAAGAGACATCTGTCTTAAACATCCAGATACTTACTGGCCTTAATAGAAACCATAAGGCATAAATCATTGTCAAGCACCAAAAAAGGTCACCACTGGTTAGTTACACATGGAATTCCTATGTTTAAGGGGTTAAAGATGGTCTTTGTTGTATCTTAACATCAGACTGATTTTTTAAATGATATTTTTTTTTTGTTATGCTAACACTAGACAAAAATCGACTGTATTTGTAAAAATTTACCTCAAACCATTTAATTTTATAGCGTGATTAATCCCAGGGCATTTGGTATGAACCAAAGTGCATTCCTTTTATATATGCCTGGCTCTAGTAAGGATGGCCAGGGATTTTTACAATTTGGGTGCAAGGCACTTAAGCCACTTTTAAACTTACTAGGTGGTTTGGAGTCATGTGGAAGGACTCCATCAGAATGTTAGGAAACACTTTAGGCATCAGTAGCATTGGGCCATATTGGAATCTTCAAAGTGTGAATTATTTTCAAGAGAGCATTCATTTTTGTAATTTTTTTCATCAAGAATATTCTGGTAAGCAGAAGACTTAAAAACAAACTGATTTGGTTGGTAAAGGTTTTAATATTGCCCAACATAATGCTGTGGTAGCATTAAAAAAAAAAGTATTTGTGAACTCTGTTTCTTAGGGGCTTGTACATCTCTGCTATGGACATAGATGAAATTAATTGTAATTATACTCAGCTCAACTGCTACAGTTATGTCTAGGCAGTGGCTTGGGTTTCTATCGAGCAACAACTTAGACACGTGACTGTAATATGCTGCAACTGTGTGTACTGAAAATATGTGAAAATGGTTGAATGTGGACTGTGTATATATGTATGTAAAAATTTCTGTGAGATGCTGCTGTCGCCACTTAACATGAAATATGTTCTAGTGGATTTTAATCCTAGTGGCCAGTTCTATGATACTGTATGTATTGTACAGCTGATGACAGGAGTAAGACTGTTCAGTGAATATTTGTTAAATTTTATTGTCGTGGCCAGAGATAATTTCAGAATAAAATTTTAATGTCCTACCTTACTTTTCTCCCCTTTTCTAACTGTAATTTTACTCCTGATCCATTTCTGGTGTTAGTCTTGGTCCAGTAGCCTGGAGAGAGTTTAGAATACAAATATTTTTCAGCAATCACCAATTATTTTTTTATTAGTTCCATATAAATGTACAGATTCCAAGTCAGAAAGGCTAGAGTTTTAGTTAGATCACTCTTGCTTTTTCTCAATGTATTTTGTTCTTTTACCTATATTATTTTTGTGAGCCTCTGCTATATTCTCTATCTTATATTTAGTATCTTGTAGAACTTCAGGTCTTTTGTGTGTGTGTGTGTGTTTTAATTTCTTTTTAATTTTCAGGGCCTTGGGAGCAGAGTCGAAATTATTTCCCACTGGTCTTCATTCTCCCCTGTACTTAAAGTCCTGGTAAATTATTCTTAATGTGCTCTCACCAGCTCCTCCATATTTTTTTTAATGCTTATGCTTTTGCAGTTCTTGTACTCGTGGTCTCTTTGGTTCACATTTTTGGGAGTTTTTAGTGGCTCCTCTAGTCATGGCTGGATCAGAAAGTAAGGCCTGTGAACTGCAGCTAGCTCGTGATTTGTCAAGTTCAGTTAATACCAAGCGGAGAGTTTACTCACAGATGACAGTGAGCAGATGCTGTGGTAATTTGTCAGACATTGCAGGGTTATTATGTAGACAAATATTTCCCTCTTGTGGAAAGAACTACCTCACATTTTTATTTACACCCGTCCTGCCAGCAACAGCAGAGGAACTACTTAGTGCGGCTTCCTGCAGCAGAAGGGGGCTACGCCGAAAACGAGGGCATGCTAGGAGCTCCCAGCCCCAGGCTTGGTCTTATCACAGCCTAGGCCGTGGACTTTCGGAATTGCTTCTCTTGTTTCTCAGAGTTCTTACCCAGTGACAAAATACCAACCAACCAAGAAACCCAGTATATTTGATATGAATTTTTAAGAGATGTGCATTATGTATTAAAATGAAAGTTGATGCTAAAGCTACAGTTTAAAATATTGTCCAGATTTGACAGAGCAGATGATAGCTCTTGTTCATTCTCTATCATCAGATCTTCTCAAAGTTCTTTCTTAAATTGATATATGCTACTTTTTATTTGAATTTCTGTAATCTTTTGGAATAAATACATAAATATTCTTGGAACCTCAAAGTTGTCTTCAAACTAGCACTGGAGGGTGTTCCTAGCTGGCATTGGTATTGATGTTTTAGAGCAAGAGAAATTAGTTTATTTTCTGTTTTGGAAAAAGAACTGTTGAGAGAGATTTGAAAAAAGGGTATTTGTGACTTTGTTTCATTGCTGTTTTAAAAAAGTTTGAATTACACTGCATTTCCTTTGGGCAATTAGGCAAATAAACACTTGTCATGAGTGATGCTTAACACCTTCCAAAATGAAAAATGACTTGCCAGCGCATTACACATACGTAAGAAAATTGCATCTTACTGCAAAGGATTTGGTTTATTTGGTTTGTCTTTGACTTAGTGTTTTGCTGTGGTCACATCCTTAATATCTGCTACATATCGTATATATGGGAAGAAGAAACATAATTGCCATTCCTTTGCATCTCAAGGACATTTAATGAGCAAACTAAATTAATATTCATTCCTCTGAGGAAAGCTGACATTTTAGGAGTATTAACTAGCCATCTATAGAAGGGAGCAACAAGATATATAACAACTCCCATGTGTTCCAGAGCTTCTTGTATGCTCTTTATGAAGAAAGCCTCCCAGATCTCATGGTGGTGTATGAACATCACTTCAGCCTTGTTCATCCCTCTGAACTGTAATTACCCTAATTTGATAGAAGTGACTTGCTCCAAAGTGACTGCAAAAAAACGGCCTCAGGTTGCAATCAGATAAAGAACTTTGCTCTTGGACAATAAAGGAAAATCCCTAATTGTACATCACAACCAAAAATTTAGAAAGGGGAGAAATTTTGAGCTAGCAGTGGGCATTTCTATTATTTGAATAAATTGTGTATCAGTTTCCAAGAATATTTTTTAAAAGGGGAGAAACTACAAAGAAAAAGCAAAATGAAACTGAGGCCTAGGGTAGCTTAGTCTCTTGGTATATCTAATAGCTAAATGCACTGTCAGCGCACCCTTTAGTTAATTTAAGAAAGAGGGACTTCTCATATTGCCATATGGGGGGAGATTAATTATAATGGCTTTATTCTTTATTGTTCTTAACATATGCTTTTACATATGAATGTATGAAGATATTTTTGATTCTTCACTAAATCTCAGGGATTAAAAGTTAAATTTGACTGACTAGCAGCAGGTAAATCTCTAAAATTCAAACTTACTCAGGTTTCCTCCTCTCCTTTGCCTCCCTATTTAAGAAACAGAATGCCTGCCAAAGAAATATATAAAAATTAAAATTCCAAATATAATTTAAAAATACCAAATTGTAAATAAACCAATTTTACAAACAGAAATATTGTGTCTTTCCTTGCTTTTTCCTCCAAATTATTTCCCCTCCTAAGTTTGAGGAGTTTTAAGTATCTAAACTATTTCTTCCCTTATAGAAACGAAGTGTGTTATTTACAAAACAAAAACCCATGAACAGGCTTGCGTCATTTAAGAGCTTATTGAATAGTTTTCTGTTGTTTAGGGGGAAATACGATTAGCGTACAAGCAGTTTATAAAGATTTTCAGGAAAACGTGCATGGGTAAGTTTGGGCTGATACTTTTATCCTTTTTTCTGAAGAGGGATACCTAACCTAATTTACCTTTTATCTAGAGTTCAATTTATTTGAGTTTTTGGCTTGAGTAGCCTTACATTTTAAAAAAGAACACAAAAACAACCACCCCCAGATATCCATCTTATTAATATCTATTGTAGATGGCATTCATCTGTCAAATATTTATTGAATGCCTACTACATGTCAGGTATTAGGCACTAATGATATATGTTGGTGAACAAAACAGACAGTTCCTATCTTTAGGTGTTTAGACTGGGAAATAAGCTATTAGACAAGCAAATACATGAATAAATACATAGTCGTAAGTGTAAGAAAAGCTGTAAAGAAAAAGTACAGTGGTGTTGTGTAGTGAGGATAAAGTGGGGAGGTTGCGTTGTATGGATCAAGAATGGCTTCACTAGTGAACAGAGGAAGGAGGGCATGGACAGAAGCACTGAGCTAAGGGCAAGGCATGTGTGAGCGATTAAAGGAAGGTCCTTGCAGCTGAAACTTGCAAGAACCACAAGAATGAGAGAACCTGGTGTGACATGAAGCTGGGGAGCTAACTGGGCCCTAGGCCATGCCAAGCCTTGTAGGTGCTGTCAAAGATTTTGGTTTTTATCCTATGTGCAAGCAACCATGGGATTTTAAGGAGGAAAATGCCCTGAGCAGATGGACTGTCCCCGGCTGTCTTTAGCAGAATGTGCTGAGAGGGGTCAGAGTAGAGGAAAGAAAACCAATGCAAAGTGTTCTCAGGAGATGTAAGTTGAGAGCCTAGGGCAGGAATGGAGATTTTCAAAGAGGATGGATTGGAGGGCTTTTTAAGATGCAGAATTATTAAGGTAGAAATAATAGTGGTGTTTCTTTGTGCATGAAAAGTAGCTGTTGCTATTTTAGTGTCTGATTTGCTACATTGCATCAAAAGGAGATACAGTTTCTGGTTTGCTGGAGAAAAGAGAAGGGTGAAGATTAATGCCTTTTGATACAGAGTTATTATAAAGTACTAGTAAGCTATTTATCTCTTGCTGAAATTTGAGGACTTTGAGTCAAATCTCATTTATTAATTGAATTAAAAAATTTTTCAGGAATTGTATGTTTAAAAGAATTTGTAAAAAAGAAAGAAAAAAGATGGAAAAGGGGGCTTGTGGAGGTGGGCTAAGCCAAATCACCCCCCAACAGCTATCCTCTTCTTTAGGTTTCCATCATCTCTTCCTCCCTCCCTCCTTCTTTCCATAGAAGTCATACTTTTAGTGTACAGACATTTGAATACAACAAAACAAAATGACCACCCCCACCCCAAGAAAAAAGAGAAGGTGAAGGAGATAGATTCCAGTTAACTTTATGTTAACTCAGAAGATAAGATTAGATAGAAAATATTAATAAAAGATGAAATTCTGAGCAAGGAAAGGTTATTTGTGCTCCTGCGAGATAAGGAAAGCTTCAGGGAGTGGGTCTCCAGCCAGGTCTTGGTGATCCAACTGGTAGAGAGAAAAAGAGCATTCTAGAAGAGACTTACTACAACTGGGCCTGGCATGTAGCATACATTCTTCTGGTCATCCAATATTTATTAAGGACTTTGTGTATATGATTTTTTTCCTTGGCCTAATGTAAGGGCTAGGCAGAGACAGCTTTTTTTGTTTGTTTGCTTTTTGCAGAATAAGAAAGCAAAGGATAATTCCTTTGTTTTGAAGGGTGAAGCCTTTTTGTCTTGTGGTTTCCTCAGATGTGGCACATTCTCAAGTCACAACTCCTGTACAAATGCATGCTCTGTGAAGAATGCCTTTCCCAAACTGTTTCTCGGTGGGCCTCAGTTCAGGCCAGATATCATCACTTCCTCTCCAAAGCCCTCCTTTACCTGAGCTTGGGCAAGGTGGCCCTTTCCAAAAGCTAACATTGGCAGTCTTAGCACCTGGGAGGAAATTTTGCTGAGTAGAAGGTGAGTGGAAATGATGTGAGATCCTTTGCCCTGCTTCCCTCCATCTTACCCTCTGGGCATTCACTGCCAACAGAGCAGGAGCAGAGAGGTGTCTGGAGATACCATTTTAATAGAGGAGGGGGGCCAGATGTGTAACAGATAATCCTGAAAACATCAGGTATAAATCATGAGAAGTGTCATGAGGGAAAAGGAGCTAGATATTGTGAGAAAGAAAAGTGGACTGGGCAGTCAGCAAAGCCCCCTCTGGTATGACGGTGTTAGTGTGGTATTCTGAAGGGTGAGGGCAGCTCAGAAGCCCAGGACATGCATACATTGCTGTAAAATACATAATCAATAAGGGTCTGCTGGGTAGCACAGAGAACTCTGTTTAATATTATGTAACAACATAAATGGGGAAAGAATTTGAAAAAGAATAGATACATGAATTTATATAACTGAATCACTTTGCTGTACACCAGAAACTGTCACAACATTGTTAATCAGCTGTGTGTGTGTGTGTGTGTGTGTATGTTCAGTCATATCTAACTTTATCTAACCCCCATGGACTGTAGCCCACCGGGCTCTTCTGTCTATGAAATTTTCCAGGCAAGATACTGACTGGAGTGGGTTGCCATTCCCTTCGCCAGGGGATCTTCCAGACCCAGGGATCGAACCTGTGTTTCTTGTATCTCCTGCATTGGCAGGTGGCTACTTTACCACTGCGCCCCACCCCAGGAAGCTCTAATCACCTATATTCCAATGTAAAATAAAAAAGTTAAAAAATTATTAAAAAATTAAATAAAATCAGTTAAAAGAGAAAAAGGAAATCCCAGGGCATGGCAGAAGGCCTGTGAACCTGGAATTTGGGATTTGGTGACCAACTACCACAACATTGTTAATCAATTCTGTGTGTGTGTGTGCTTAGTCACCCAGGCATGTCCAACTCTTTGCGACCCCATGGACTGTAGCCCACCAGGCTCCTCTGTCCATGGAATTTTCCAGGCAAGAATGCTGACTGGAGTCAAAGGGAAAGATGACACAAGATGAGGAGGAGGAAAAAGGGAGGCCAGACCACAGAAAAGGCTGTTTAGACCACGTTGAGGAGTTGGGAATTTGTTCTGAATGCCCCAGGAAGCTGTTGAAGCATTTAAAGCAGATTTTTAAACAGTCATTCAGATTTCCTCTGGAGAAACACTGGAAGGGAGCCAAGTGGAAACGGTGAGACTTGGTGAGACAGTGGAGCCCTAACCGCCTGAGAGAACTTAGGGACAAAGTCTGATAGGATTAATAAAGGCCCCACACCACAGGTTCTCTTTAGGAAGTGAGGTGAGCTGGGGGTTAAAAGACCATGCCAAAGGTACCATTTGTGTTGTTATTATTATAACTAGAGTTATGTAGACTGAGGTGAAAGTGTGTTTTATAAAATGTGACTATATAAAAATTACAGATAAGTAAAACATTTCTATCTAACAAATCTGAGAGAGGACTACTTGCCTATAAAATCTCAAGGTGCACCAATTCAATTTAATTAATCTATTAAGGACTTTGTAAATCACTAAGAAAAACACATTAATAAACCACAAACATGAAAAATGACATGTTTGAAAATTTTATATAAGAAACATAAATTGACCAAAAAAAATTAAAATTGTGATCCAAATTAATGTAAATTAGAACAATGAAAATTTTTTAACCAATAAAAATAAATAATAAATAAAACATCAACAATTAATAAAACAAAAATCCTCCCTACTAGTAAGGGTGTGGGGTGGCTCAAAACATTCATTTGATGCTGCTGGGGTACAATTAGCAGAACCTTTCTGGAGAGTAACTTGGTGACCTGCATGACAACTTCAGAAAATCTCACATCCTTTTACCTGGCAATTCTACTTCCAGAAATATCTCTCAGAATAATCCATGATATAAACAAAGATTTGTGTACAAGCATAATCATAATTATATATCAGTTCAGTCACTCAGTTGTGTCAGACTCTTTGTGACCCCATGGACTGCAGCATGCCAGGCTTCCCTGTCTATCACCAACTCCTGGAGCTTGCTCAAACTCTTGTCCATCAAGTCAGTGGTGCTATCCAATCATCTCATCCTCTCTTGTCCCCTTCTCCTCCTGCCTTCAAACTAAGGAGAAACCTTGTATCTGTCAGAGAATTGCTTAAAGTATAAGAAATTTATGCATTTTCATGGGGAAAATATTCACATCAAAATATTAAGCCAAAAACTTTCCCCTTCAAAAATAAGATTCAAAACTGAATGCCCTCTCCTCCAAAGGAGGCGGAGGCAGAGAGATGGCAAAGGAAAAACAAAGAGAAATAGACCAGTGTTTTAGCAGGGATTTGATTTTAATTTTAATTTTCTTTAGATAGTTTCCATCAATTTTCACAACAAGCATTCACATCTTAATATTTTTTTAAATCTAATATACTTTAAGAAAAAAGTATTTGTAAAGGAAGACAAAAGAGAAGTAGATTGCTATAGATCCTGTGAGCAGAGCACTTTAGTAATGAGTAGACAGTTCATTTCCTGTCTCCTCTGGCTCTCGGGCACATTCCTGGACCATTTCAGCTCCTAATGCTTGCTGTGCTCTTCTCACCTCCAGTTTCCACCACCTGGATGTGGTTCTCCAGTTCTCTGCAGCCTGGCTAATGCTCGCTGTCCTTAAGCCACAGGTGGCCATGCTTTCTCTGCCCTCCCTGTCCCCCACACCACTCAGGCCTCCCCAGGCTGTCTGAGCTGCTCCACTGTGCTTTCCCATTAATGACCCACAAGCTCTGCCTTCAGAGACCTTCAGCTTCATTGTTAGGACTGGCTTGACTGTTGGCCTTTAAGTTTCATGAGGGCCAGGACTGCTTACTATGGAATCCCCAGAGACTAGTATAGAGTTTGGGACAAAATGGTGCCTCAGTAAAAACTCTTGAGTAAGTAAAAGTGCTTGGAGAGGGTCAAAGAGAGATGCGTGCAAAAGGTTTCAGGAGAGTGAAGGAAATGGAGTGTTTCCTCAAGTGGTGAAGGAGGAGGGCCGTGTGAGGAAATGGTGGGTGCAGATCCAGTCCCAACAGTGGATAGATGCAGAGAAAGATGACCAGCAAAGGTGGGTCAAGTGAAGATGTTTTTCCGAGTAGTAAAAGTAAATCATGCTGTTGAGTCTTCTACTTAAATTCTCCAGTGCCCTCTCATCACACTGATAAAATGGGTCATTTCCTTGACATTCCTTCAAAAGCCTCCACCATCTGTTTCCCATCTCTTTCCAACCTTATTTGACTTCATTCTCCCCAGCTCAGTATGCTCTAGCCATACTTGTCTTCTGTGTGACCCCTGGATGTCTGCCTCATTCTGCCTCAGGACCTTTGTACTTCCTGCTCCCTCCATTGAGACACTCCTCCCCTCTTTGTGTGCTGCTTGACTCATTCGTTAGATCTGATTCCACCTACTCAGATAGCACTTCCCTGACTACCCTACCAATGCCCATCCCCCCACCCCCAGTCCTTCTCCATCATACTGCCCTGTTTTATTTTTTTAAAAACATTTATTAGTATCTGGAATTATCTTATTTGTAAGTTTAATGATTGTTTATTGTCTGTCTCCCTCATTAAGTGTAACTTACATTAGACTAGTTATTCAGTTGCTCAGTCATGTCTGACTCTTTGTTACCCCATGGACTGCAGCATGCCAGGCTTCCCTGTCCTTCACTATCTCCTGGTGTTTATTCAAACTCATGTCCATTGAGTCAATGATGCCATCCACCCTCTAATCCTCTGTCACCTCCTTCTGCTCTTGCCCTCAATCTTTTCCAGCATCAGGGTCTTTTCCAATGAGTTGGCTCTTCGCATCAGGTGGCCAAGGTATTGGAGCTTCAGCTTCAGCATCAATCCTTCCAATGAATATTCAGGGTTGACTTCTTTTAGGATTGACTGGTTTGATCTCCATACAAGAGATCGTGCTAATTCTTGCTATCTCTGTATTTCCATTGCCTTAAATGGTGCTTGGAGAAGGCAATGATACCCCACTCCAGTACTCTTGCCTGGAAAATCCCATGGATGGAGGAGTCTGGTAGGCTGCAGTCCATGGGATCACTAAGAGTCAGACATGACTGAGCGACTTCACTTTCACTTTTCACTTTCCTGCATTGGAGAAGGAAATGGCAACCCACTCCAGTGTTCTTGCCTGGAGAATCCCAGGGATGGGGGAGCCTGGTGGGCTGCCGTCTATGGGGTCACACAGAGTTGGACACGACTGATACGACTTAGCAGCAGCAGCAGCAGCAGCAAATGGTGCTTGGCACACAATATGTGTGTGTGTGCTCAGTCACTTTAGTCATATCCAGCTCTTTGCTGCCCTATGGACTGTAGTCTGCTAGGCTCCTCTGTCCATGGGATTCTCCAGGCAAGAATACTGAGTGGGTTCCTATTCTCTCCTCCAGGGGATCTTCCCTACCTAGGAATAGAATCCATGTCTCTTGATGGCTCCTCCATTGGCAGGTGGGCTTTTACCACTGGCCCCACCTGGGAAGCCCAACACACAGTAAGTCCTCCACAAACATTTGCTGTTGAGAGTAAGGTCTATTGTATATTTGGAGGAAGTGAGGAAAAGGACAGTAGCAAGGGAGAAATTAGAGATATTGTATACCAGAAAGGCAGGAAAAGGTACCATATTTAATGTCAGCCCCGAATAGTGGCTACCTAGAATCTTGCCTTGGGACTTTAAAGTTTCCTCTGGATTCATAGGAATTAATGCTATGATTGATTAGCAATGCCTGCCATGGGCATAGGAAAGGTTTAGTGGTCAAACAGACTTTTCTATATTCCGCTAAGCGTTGCCTCAAGTCCTGTCTTGATGTGTGGACATTGTATTCAGGACATGGCAGAGACTAGACCTTAGTTAATGTATAGGTGTTTGGTTTTCTCTTTTTCTTGACGAATCAACATAACGTGAAGGGCTTAAATGCTTTTTATATCAGTACGGCTTGTGTGTGTGTTCAGTGGGATGGGAGGACAAAAAAGTATTTCCTATCACTGTTAGATCTTTCAGGTGATATCAGAATGGTAGCTAATTCTGGGTAAAAATTTATTACCAAGCATCTGGCCAGCAGTAAGAGGTCGACAGAGAGGAAACTGCAGATTTTCATTCTTCAGATACTTGCTGTCTCCTTTGAGCCTTGGAATCCGCAAATTTCTTACTCCCCGAGCTAATTACTTCCTCTTGAGAACAGTAAGGCCTTTTATCAAGATGGCCGCATCCCTGTGTGTCCTGACATACAAATGATGAATAATGGGCCTGATTAACCCGGTGACCTTCATAAATGATAAAAGGGGAATATCCACATGGGAGGTTTGCCTTCTTCGGGATCAGGAGCTTCTTCCCCTTGGACTTCACAGAGGCAACTCCTTTATGACACACGGTGCACTGCGCTCATTGCTTGTCTTTTTCATGCATCACGTGCTCTTGAAATGTGGAGTTTAAAACCCAGTGCGGAGTGTTTGACCCCCAGGCACTTCCCCAGGATCTGCCCAGCACACACCATTGAACCACGTTCAGATTAAAAGTCACCTCAGTGTTGTAACCGTCCCAGCCCCAAGCTCTGGAGGGCCCTATACCAGTGCCGCATTCTCCTTTTACTCTGAGCACATGCTCAAGTTGATCTTACCCTAAACCAGTGCCAGAGAGGAAGGGAAGCCAGCTCTCTGTTTGGAAGTGGCCCAAGCATCCATGACAACCAAAGAGCCATTGTCTCATACAGTGTCATTCCTCCAGTCCTGTCTGTGATCAGCCCACCATTGTGCCTTCATTTGCCCTCAGGAGCATATTATGGTGGGGCTGCTGCTCAAAGGACCGCCCTGTGGCAGGCGGAACAATGGCTCTACCAAACATGTCCATGTCCTAATTCCCAGAGGCTCTGAATGTGTTAGATGACATGATATTATGGACTGAACTGTGCTTGCCCCTCCCAAATTCATATGTTGAAACCTATGATATTGTGGTAGAATAAGAAATGTGTACTTGATCTGAGTCCCTAGTTTCTGACACAAGAGCTTCTAAGACCCTTGGAATCTCCATAGTGATAAGAATGTCTTTTTGTAACCTAATGAGATGACCGGTGACCGGGGGCCCCTAGGTGGTGTCAGCATAGGGTCGGTCACTGGCAAAACCAAGTCCTACCCTCTGATCTCAGGGGAGGGAAGAGGGGTTGGAGAGTGAGTTAGTAACCTATCATGCCTGTCTGTGACAAAGCCTTCATAAAAATCTCTCAACTGGAGGGTTTGGAGAGGTTCTGGGTTGGTGGTTGGTATCTATAAGCAGGAAGATTGGTTCCTAACTCCACAAGAATAGAAGCTTCTGTGCTCGGGACTCTCCTACATCTCACCCTTATGTGCCTTTTCATCTTTTAGTCTATCCTTTATAATAAACTGGTAAACTTAGGTAAAGTGTTTCCTTGAATTCTGTGAGCCTTTATAGCAAATTGAACCTGGAAGGGAGTAGTGGGAACCCCCAATTTAGAGCAGGTTGGTCAGAAGTCCAGGTGACAACCTGGACTTATGACGGTGTCTGGAGTGGGAGAAGGCTTGTGGGACTGAGTCCTTGTAGGACCGCACCTCGTAGTGCAGTCCTATGCAGTCTGCACTGACTCCAGTGGTTAGTGTCAGAATTGAATTCAGTGGTAGGGCAACTGTTTGGTGTCTGGAGAATCGAAGACCTGGTTTTTTGAGATCAGGAAAAACCCCACACTTTTGATGCCAGAACTATTGTTAAGTATTAATAGTTGTGGTGCACAGGCTTCTTTGCACCTCAGCATATGGAATCTTCCCAGACCAGGGATCAAACCTATGTCTCCTGTACTGGCAGGTGGATTCTTAACCACTGGACCACCAGGGAATTCCTGCAGAAGTATTTCTGAGTGCCAGTTAATTCTGTCCTTTATCAATCATTTCTTTTGAATGCGTGTATGATTTTCAGGGTGCACAGTTCCTGAAGGCAGCGTCCCATGACTGTATTTTGAAGGCCAGGACAGCTTCCCCCTTCTTTCTGGTTTTCTATTCCCTCTTGTCAGTAATCTGTTTTCATTAGTTGTTTAAAAACAACAACCCTTCTATCTGTCCTGACTTCTAAAAGGTCAACTTTCTAGGTATGCCTGGTTCCTAATATTTCATCATCTCTGGGGAAATATAAAAAGCCAGCACTCCTAGTCAGGTGGCCACGCATTCTCCTCTCAGCAGTTGGAAGAAAGTGACTGTCTTATTCCATTCCCCTCTGTTCTTTGACCTGCTGCGCCACTTTTGATTTCTATCAGTTGCTTGCACTGACTCTTTGCACACCTTTCTTAAGACCTCTAGCTCTTCTGCAGCCTTAGGTAATGCTTTTAGAATTCTTTCCATAGAACATACCTTTTGAAGAACTTTAAAAGAAGATATCTATATTTAAAATTGAGACTGAAGATGATTATGTGCTTATAGACAGACATAAATATTGTGGTTCTGCTCTCTTGAGTATTTTTAAAGAGTGCTGGGAGTTTGGCCATGATTAGAACTGGTTTATAACTGCAAACGGTTTTAATGATAATATCCTGAAATGCCTTTACTCAGCACTCATATATAAAAGGTAACAAAAAACAATGATCCTAAGAGTATGCCTTCCTTTAATTTTCACACTTTACTTATTTCAATATTGAGACAGAATTTGGCTAAGGTATTTAAGATTTTCTTATGGTTTTGAGTTGTTTAAATATTGATACATATTTTTCCAAACATGACCTCATTGGAGAGTCACTGTATTTGGCTAAAAATTAAACCAGATTTATAAGCTTATTAAAAAATTCATAATACAGCCAAGTTAAGAAAGAATACTTGTGCACAGAGCTACCTGGCTTATTCTCATTGGTCTGTCTTTTGTGATGTCAGGAGAATAGTTTCATTATATCTTTCTATTTCTGCTCGCTCTTGGGCAAATGAGCATGTTGCTGAGACTTAATCATATGACTGTTAAATTAAATTTTTGTTCTCTGACATCAACCATTTGTGGAAGCCACTGAGTATCCAAAAGTATATTTATAAGCTTCATTCTATTATGGTTTTACATTATTCATCAAGTAAATATTTACTGAGTGCCTTTGTTTACCATTGCATCTCAGGTCCCAGGACAGGAATAAAAGTTAATGCTAATAGTTCCCAGTAATCAGGAATATTAATTATGTCCTGGGCATTGCTCCCCATAGTCTTAGGATGTAGGTGTTGTAGTTCTCCCAGTTTTATAGATGGGAAGCTAAACCACAGAGGAAGTAACTCACCTAAGGCCTCATAGCTACAAGTGGTACAGCTAGAATTTGAACCCAGATTCTGTGTTTCTACACACTAGTTGCTGAGTGAATAGCTAAGTAAGGTATTAAAGATTCCCAAATATCTTCAAATGGAATGAAAACTATACTGGAAAATGAAACTTTCTGGCCGGTTTGGGAGGATTCCATATTCCTCATTGGGTTCTTCCTATTCAAAAAACACACCCAGCATTGCTCGGCTACACTGATATGGAAGGACTTCTGCACACAACTCTGGAGACTGGGACAACTGAGTCCCCCCAGCACCACTGACCTCCCACAGAAGATGCCATGAAGAAGACTATTTAAGACTTTATAAGTCTTTGTAATGTGTTTAAGGCATGAGTGAGAAACTTGGGAAAAAATGCAGATTCTCATTACATGCAAAATGATTGCTTTTATAATGTTACTGTCTTTTAGAAACCTTTGCTATCGATGTACTGCTGTTCTTGGAGTAGCTCTGAGTTTGTAAAATGGGTGCAAGAGCAGACGTGATTGCTAAGAATATAGCGATGACCTCTATGTAAAATTTATAGGCCTGGAACACACTGTGCAGAGGCTTTTGATCAAGATCTTTGAAAGTATTGCATGCATACACTTCAAGTAAAAGATCACCCTAATTATTTTATTCTTCACGCAAAGGATCTTTGTGAGTAATTGGAAACTCTTTAATGAGCTTTGATTTATAACACTGTTTTTAATTTGAAACTTTAGATTATCATAATCCTAGTGGTTGTCAAAATAAGGACTATGATTGATCTAGCATAAATGCCAAGTTCGTGCCATTTCCAGGTGTGACAGAGAGGAGGGTGTGGAAAGCAGTATTTGCTGAGCGCTGCCTGTGTGCCAGGCTCTCTGCTTGGGACGCTTTACTGTCACCTCAAAACAGCCCTGAAAGGCCTCTGTATTTTATCAGTGGGAAAAACTAATGTTTAGAAAGTTTACACAGTTCTGCACCTGGTAAAAGCTAGAGCCCCAGATCCATTTCCTGGTCTATCCTTTCTCACCACCGTTCTACACTGCCACTGAGCTGACGAGCCAGCTAGGTGAGGGCTTCTCAGAGGAAGCCATGTTGGAGCTGTCCCCCAGAACCTGAGTAAGGGGACTCCAGTTGAATGAGGAGAGGAAGGGCATTTCAGGCAAAAGAAAGGAGGTATGGGAGAGTGTGACAGCCACAGAGAACTAAAAATAGCTGCCCAGGCCTAGAACACAGTGTGTGTTTATGAGGCTTGTAGGAGAGAGCCAGTCGTGAAGGTAGGGGATCCCACAGGGCCACCAATGCCAGGTGATGCCAGGTGCTGCCACACACCTGTAGGAACTGGAATGACTTCTCCCCAAATTACCAGTGACCAAAGAAAGTAACTGTTGATTTATCAGAGAAAGCAAGGGTGGGATAACAAATTTTTCCTGAGATGACTTCTTAGCTTCTTGCCAACTTTTCAGCTCTGATTCCTCATAGTCAACATTCCACAAATGTTACTGACATAGTCCACTTGGCCCAGAGAATGGAAAAGACACTAAAGAATGGAAAAGATTCTTGCCTTCTAGAGGCTGGTGGCATCATTTCATGTACATCTGAATCCATCTTCCTTAACCAAAGTTGTAGAAGAAAGGCACTTTAATAAATCTGATAAAATTGACTATGAAAATAATTTAATGAATTTGAATAAATAGACTCCATGAAAATAGACTGCAGATCTTGCTAGTGTATTATTGAACCACTAATACCCAGCACATAGTAGTTTCCTAAACAACTCTCTTTAACAAACAGAATTTGAAAACTCCTACAAAATTGCTATAAAATGTTTTGGTCTTTCATAAGATTTATAAATTTTTCCATATATATTAATATACTCAGAAACCTTTTCTTGTACAGTAGTTTTAAAATGTGCTCTTCAAGGAAGTGAAGGCAGGGGATATTCCAAGGAAGGTATACATATCACAAAAATATTTGTATTAGCTGATAACTGTACCAGGTCATTTTGTCAATTGCCATTAACATGGCAATAGTTTGTTTGACTTTTAAAACTGTCTGCTATATTGGGATGTCACTATAATTGTGATGTTTTAGCATAATGCTTTTCTTTATCTTCTTTTTATTGATCTTTAAGTTTTATATATATTTTAACTAGTAATAATTTTATAATGATCTGAGGCTCTTAGAAAAGGGTTCATTTTTTCTACTGAGAAATACGTTGGGGTTTGAAGTTACATTTCAAATACTTGAGGCTTCCCAGGTGTCTCAGGTCTGTCGTAAAGAATCTACCTGCAATACAGGAGACCCAGGGACCCAGATTCAGGTCATTCCCTGAGTTGAAAAGATCCCCTGGAGAAGGGAATGGCAACCCACTCCAGTATTCTTGCTTGGAGAATTTCATGGACAGAGGAGCCTGGCAGGCTACAGTCCATGGGGTTGCAAAAATTTGGACACAATGGAGTGACTAACACTTTGAAATACTTAAAAATATATATATAGTGTATTCAGTTGCATGATTCAGTCAAACTTGGAACAATTTATCCCCAAATGTCTTCCTCATCCCATAGTACCATTCTTTACAAAATAACTAAAACTGTGTTTTAAAATGACCTTTATTTAAGTGATAAAATAATTGGTGTAAGTTAGAAGCTGGACTAGAGAGCCTGGAAATTCTTGGATGAAAATTCTTCATGCTATCTTCCCATAATGTTGTGGCTTTTAAATATAGCACCATTACAGAGAGTCTCTCCAGCAGGTGCTGGTGGTGTGTGTCTCGGGCAGGGAAACAGCTGGACAGGGTGGATGCATACTGCGGGAGGGAGGGCTGGGACACTGCAAACCAGCTTCCAGTCTCATTCCCCTAGGCACTACACTGAATTCCTTTAGAGAGATGGAGGAGGACCTGAAGAAAATGAGCAGAATGATAGGAAGTCAAAGAGGCATAGTTAGTAAAACTGAAAATATTTGACCTGGGGAAGATAGGAGGATATAAAACTAGTTTCAGATATTTGGAGAGCCTAAGTAGAAATTCAGCCTTGTTTGCATGATCCTATGGCTGACCCTCAGTGGAAGCTATAAGCAGTTTTTTGCCCAAAAATAAGAAAGAAATCTTATGAAGGACAGGGAAGACTGGTGCATTGCAGTCCTTGGGGGTCTCAAAGAGTCAGACTTGACTTAGCAACTGAACAACAAAAATGAAGGAATCACAAAGGTGTCCAAAGAGACAATGGGAATTCTTGTTCAAGATGGCAGACAGAGCACATACATGCATCTCTTTTTGGCTCTCAAACCCCATAGTGATGTCAGTCAAGAGGAACAGAAAATAATACATGAAAGATAGTCCTAGGCACAGGGGAAGAGGCATTGGGAAACTAGAGACAGAGACACATTGCTCAGAAGTAAAAACTACTTGGAACTCTATTAACAGATTCAATCGCATTTACAGGAGAGGGCTGCAGTCGGGGCCAGAGTTATTTTTTCCTGGCAGCAGACTCACAGAGAGGCTCAAAACTTGGAGCATGAGAGAAAGTTGGACAGAAGTCAACTGTGGAATAACTGTGAGTCATAGCCTGCATTCCCCTTCCCTGCGTCACATGCTTAGGCTAAAACCAGAGGATTAATCTTTGAAATAGTTGAGAAGTGTCTGCTTAGGATGTAGCCCTAGAAGGGGTGATGCCCACTCTGAATAAAATTCTCTTTCAGGCTGGGAGGTGAAAGGGAGGGGCATTTTCCACCTCCTGTCTCCCCTCAAGGTCTAAAGCACATGGACAGAAGGTGAGACCAACTGAGGCAAGCAGAGCTATCTGTATTAAATAAGCTGGTCTGCCTCAGTTACAACTATTAATTGATAACCAAAGGATCATAAACACCTGAGAAAAAATGAGGACAGAAAGGCAGGTAGCAATAAACTGACCCTGGAGGAAATAGATAATTCAGAAAGATATCTTTAAAATAATTCTATTTCCTCAGAGAAGAAAATTAAAAAAAAAAAAGCATTTGTGAAGCAAAATGGGCTGCTAAGGAAAAGAGCAATTTAACCTAAAAAATGTCCTGAAAATGATAAAAATAATTGTCAAAGTTAAAAATTCAGTGGATGAAACAATGGAAGGAACTATCTCTGCATGTAGGACAAAAAATTAAAGGGATGGAAAATACAGGAGAAAAAATGAAGAGATTAGAGAACAGTCCCAAACTTCTAATATCCAAAAGGATGTTTGGAATGAGAAAACTCACGAAACAGAGAAGCACAATGAAGAATTTCTAAGTGTGAACACATAGGACTTCTTCAGATGGTAAGGGCTTAGGAAATGCAGATGATGGATGAATAAACTCACCCTAAGACATATTGTTGTGACATTTTAGACACTAGGAAAAGAGGGAATGTTCTGAAAGCTAATGAAATAGGTCACTCAAAAAGAAATGGAGATCCAGGTGACAGTGGATAGATCATCAGCAACTCTATATGGCAGGGAAAAAACAAAACAATAAACAAACAGCATGTCTGTAAATGTTGAGGGGAAAAATGTTTTTGAATCTAGAATTCTGTACCTAGCCAAACTATCAGTCGAGAATGAGACATTTTCACACATGCAAGAGCTCAGACCATTTACCACCCACAGACTATTTCTAAAAGAATTACTCAAGCAAAACAAAGAGAATCCAAGTAAGAGGAAGTCATAGGTTCCAAGAAGCAGTGGATCTAACCCAGGATTGTAGTGAAAAGCAATTCCATAAATGAGAACTTAGAAGCAGACCTAGAGAGCCTTCAGTTCAAATTAGAACCAGAAGTCAGAGGCTCTGTGAAGAATCTCTTTTGGTAGAATATGGGTTTCTTCTAACAAATACGGTGATTAAGAAGTTGGGTGATCTGGTGACAAGGCAAAGGCATGTTACATCATTGTAAACCTGTGCCATCCTAATCCTCTCCAAACTTTCAAGTTATTTTCTACTTCCAACAGTAAAGTCTTACTGACAAGAGTTATAGGCTTAACGGTACTTCTACAGCCTTACTGGTACTTCTCAGTTCTGTAGTGAACAACATTTCTATACAGACAGTATTGTGGATACTGTTTTTTAGTTTTCAATAAAAATAAAAAGAATTTATAGACAATGCATCCAAAAGTAATTGGAGTTACAGAACAAATGTAAAACTAATAGTATTCTGGAATGGAGGTTTAGAGAGAAGGGTGGAGAGGTTAAGTTTGGGGCATAAGTGCACACCTCTGAGACTATCACTATAATCAAGATAATGAACACACTCATTGTGCCCTGAAGCGTCTTCAGTTCAGTTCAGTCGCTCAGTCGTGTCCGACTCTTTGCAACCCCATGAATTGCAGCACGCCAGGCTTCCCTGTCTTTAGATCCTTGCAATTCCTTCTTCCCACTTCTTTCCACTCCTCCTCCTCAGGCAACAACTGTTCTGTTTTCTGTGACAACAGTTTGGTTTGCATTTTCTAAAATCTTAGGTAGATGAAATCATACACTATGTACTCTTTATATGACTTCTTTCATTCAGCATACTTATTTTGAGATTCATCCAAGTTACAGAGGGTATCAATAGTGCATCCCTTGTGTGGATAAACCACAATGAACAAACTCACCTGTTGGTAGAAATTTGTTTTTTCCCTTCAGTTTTTGGTCAATTACAAATAGAGCTACTGCATTCATATATGAAATCTACTGATATAATCATATGTTTAAAAAATGTTAATATGATAATTTACATTGATTTTTTAATGTTAAGCCCATCTTGCATTCTTGGGATAAACCTTTCTTAATTGCTACGTATTACCCTCTTATTTTGGAGAAGGCGATGGCACCCCACTCTCATGGATGGAGGAGCCTGGTAGGCTGCAGTCCATGGGGTCGCAAAGAGTCGGACACGACTGAGCGACTTCACTTTCACTTTTCACTTTCATGCATTGGAGAAGGAAATGGCAACTCACTCCAGTGTTCTTGCCTGGAGAATCCCAGGGACGGGGGAGCCTGGTGGGCTGCCATCTATAGGGTCACACAGAGTCGGACACGACTGAAGCGACTTAGCAGTAGCCCCCTCTTATTTATAGTCAAATTTTATTTTATAATTTTTTTAATTGCTTTTGGTCTATAAGCTCCCTCCTTCATCTTCCCTCTCTCTAATTTTTTTTAACTTTTTGTTTTGTATTAGAGTATAGCTGATTAACAATCAGGTGGACAGCAAAGAGACTTAGCCTCACATATACAGTATTTGATTTTTCAAAATATTGTTTTGAATTTTTACATCTGTCATATGAGAAATTATAGTTTTCTTTTAATCTCTTTGTCTAGTTTTGTTATCAGGATAATGCTGGCAATATAGAATGAGTTGGAAGGTGTTTTCTCCTCTTCAATTTTTTTTGGAAGAATCTGTATGAATTTGATAGAATTCTTAATAGATATAAGACTTTCAGGTTATATCTTTCTTCAAATTATTTTGGCAACAACACTTAACATCATATCTGCCCTCCTAACAAATTTCCACATGCACAATACAGTATTAATATAGGCATAATGTGGTGTAGTAGATCTCCAGAGCTTATTTATCTTGCATAACTGAACCTGTACTATTGAACAGAGCAACACCTTTTTTCCGCCAACACCAAACCCCTGACAATCACCTTCTACTCTCTGTTTCTATAACTATTTTACATATATAAGTGGATTCCTGCAGTACTTCTTCTGTGACTGGCTTATTTCCCTTAGCATAACGTCCTCCAGGTTCATCCCCATCGTTGCGTGTGGCAGGATTTCCTGAGTAACATTCCACTGTATGTAACACCACATTCTCTTTATCCATTTGTCCGTCAGTGTACATGTAGTCTGTTGCCATACCTTGGCTGTTATGAGTAATACTGCAATGAACTTGGAAATGCAGTTATTTCTTTGAGATTTTCTTGAATATATTTCAGTTCTCTTGAGTACATTTCAAGTTTGAATATATTTCAGTTTTGATTCTCTTGAATGTATTCCCAGAAGATGGATTGCTGAATCATATGGTAGTTCAGGTTTTAATTTTTGCGAAACCTCCGTACTACTGATGCGGTGGCAGCATCACTTTACGTTTTTACATTGCTACCAACAATGTACAAATACCCCAGTTTCTCCACATCCTCACTAGTTGACTTTCATTTTTATGATAATAGCCATTCTGACAGGTGTGAAATATTTCATTGTGGATTGGATTTATATACATTTCCACGTTGATTAGGGGCTTCCCAGGAGGCAGTAGTGGTAAGAACCTGCCTTCCAATGCAGGAGACATAAGAGACACCAGTTCAATCTCCAGTTTGGGAAGATCCCCTGGAGGAAGGCATGGTAGCCCACTCCAGTATTCTTGCCTGGAGAATCCCATGGACAGAGGAGCCTGGTGGGCTACAGTCCATGGGGTTGCAAAGAGCTGGACACAACTGAGTGACTGAGCACTCACGCAACCATGTTGATTAATGATATTGAGCATCTTTTCACATATCTTTTGCCCATTTCTTCTTTGAAAATATATCTACTCAAGTCCTTTGCCCATTTTAAAATCAGAGTTTTTTTTTTTTTTTTTTGCTGTTAGTTTGCAGGAATTCCTTATATACTTTGGATATTAACCCCTTATCAAATACATGGTTTGAAAATATTTTCTCCCATTCTGTAAATTGCCTTTTCACTCTGTTGACTGCATGAAAGGCAATTGACTGTTTCCTTTACTGCACAGAAGCTTTTTAGTTTGATGTGGTCCCACTTGTCTCCTTTTGATTTGTTTCTTATGTTTTAGTGTCATATCCAAGGTATCATTGCCTACACCAACGTCATGAAGATTTTTCCTGTTTTTCTTTAGGAGTTTTTTAAGTTTCAGGTTTTATACTTTAAGTCTTTAATCCATGTTAAGTTAATTTTCACCTATGGTGTAGGATAAGTGTTCAATTTCATTCTTTTACATGTGAATATCCAGTTTTGTTGAAGAGACTATCTTTTCCCCATTGTATATTCTTGGCACCTTTGACTGCATATGCATTGGTTTATTTCTGGGCTCTCTATTCTGTTCCAATGGTCTGCTTTTATTCCTGTACCATACTGTTGTAATAGCTTTGTAATATATTGTATTCTGTATTATAATATGTTTTAAAGCAGAAATTGTGGTGCTTCCAGCTTTGTTCTTCTTTCTTAGGATTGCTTTTAATTTTTGAAGCCTTTTGCTGTACTATGTGAATTTTAGGATTAGCTTTGGTAGTTTCTGTCTTTCAAAAAAATGTTCTATTTCATCTAAGCTGTATATAATTTTGGCATGAAGTTGTTTATACACCCTTATTATCCCATTAATATCTAGAATCTGTAGTGATGTCACCTTTTTCAGTCCTGATATTTGTAATTTGTGTCTTCCCTCTTTTTATCCTGACCAATCTGGCTAGAGGCTTATAATTTTTATTGATCTTTAATATCCCCTTTCGGTTTCAGTGATTTTCTTGATTATCTTTCTGACTTCAATTTTATTGAATTCCACTCTGATCTTTACTGTTTGCTTTCTTCTGCTTATTTTGGGTTTATTTATTCTTTTTCTGGCTTCTTAAGGGAATGTTGAGATCACTTATTTGAGATATTTCTTCTCTTTTAATAAAGGCATTTAGTGTTACAAATCCCTCCCACCCCACACAAATACTTCTTTAATGACATCCTCCCAACTTCTTTATGTTCTTCTTCTCTTTTTTTTTCTTTTTCATTTTCAGTTAGCTCAAATACTTTCTGTTTCCCCTCTGCCCTCTCCTTTCATCCATGGGTTATTTAGAAGTATGTTGTTTTGTTTGCAAAAATGTGGGAGTTTTCCAGAAATCTTTTTGTTATTGGTTTTTGATTCAATTCTATTATACTTAGTTGAACTTGAATTCATTTGCATTTATTGAGGCATGATCTGTCTTGGTTAATATTATGTGTGCACTTGAAGAGTGTATATACAGCTGTTTGGTGAGGTATTCTATAAATATCAATTAGGTCATATTAGTGGATAGTTTTGTTCAGGTCTTCTAGCTCTTTTCTGATTTTCTCTCCATTGTCCTATTGGTTATTAAGAGAGGGGTAGTGATATTTTTGTTTTGGTTGTAGATTTATTTCTCTTGGCTGTTCAATGAGTTTTTGCTTCATGTATTTTGAATTGCTTTTGTTGGGTACACAAACATTTTAAGATTGTTATGTACTCTTGATGATTTAACTTCTTAGTCATTATGAAATGACCTTTGCCCCTAGTGCTATTCTTTGCTCTAATATTTACTTTGTCTGACGTTAACATAGTCACTTGAGCTTCATTTTGATTCATCTTAGCATGTCTGTTCAGTTTACCATAACAAAATAAGACAGCCTGGTTGGTGGCTCACACGACAGAAGTTTTTCAAGTTCTGGAGACTGGAAGTCCAAGATCAAGGTACCAACAGGGTTGGGCTGGTGAGACTACTTTCTCTGGAGTGTAGATGGCTGCCTTTTCACTGTGCTCTTGCGTGGTCTTTGCTCTGTGTGCCGAGGGCAGAAAGACAGAGAGGAAGATGACATAGCTCTAGTCTCTTCCTCTTCTTATAAATCCTATGGGATTAGGACCCTACACTGATGGCCTCATTTAACATCAACCACCTCTTTAAAGGCCCTGTTTCCAAGCATATTCACATTGAGAGTCAGTGTTTTCACATAGGAATTTGTGTGTGTGTGTGTGTTTTGGGGGTGATACACAATTCGTTTTGTAATAGCATGGTGTATCTTTTCTACTGTTTATATTAACTATTTGTTTCTCTGTATGTAAAATACGTTTCTTATAGAAAGAACATAGTTGGATTTTATTTTTTTACCCAACCCTGACAATCTCAATTAGGATATCTAAATAATACTTAATATGATTATTGATATGCTAAGGTTTACATTTACCACCTTGCTGTTTTATTTAATCCCCTATCATTTTTAAAAATTTTCCTATCTTTTCGCCTCTTTTGGGATTGACTAAATTCTTTTACGATTCTATTTTATATCCTTTTGTTGTATATAAGCTATAACTTATTTAAAGTTATATAAATGTGTATATATGTACATATACATGGGCTTCCCTGGTGGCTCAGACGGTAAAGAATCTGCCTGCAGTGTGGGAGACCTGGGTTTGATCCCTGGGTTGGGAAGATCCCCTGGAGAAGGGCATGGCAGCCCACTCCAGTGTTCTTGCCTAGGAAATCCCCATGGACAGAGGAGCCTGGTGAGCCGCGGTCCGTGGGGTTGCCAAGAGTCGGACACGACTGAGTGACTAAGCACATACACATATGAGCACACACACACACACACACACACACACACACACACACACCCCAGTCTACCTTCAATAGATGTTATTTTACTCCCCATATAATATTTTTCTAAATTTCATTTTGGATAGTTTGTATTGCTGAGTTTTCAGGTTCACTAATCTTTTCTTCTGAAATGTTTATTCTGCCATTAATCCTACTCATGTAATTTTTCACCTCAAACGTATTTTTGCATTTCTAGAAGTTTGACTGGTATCTTTTTAATATCTTCCATGTCTTAACTTTTAAAGCATACAACACACAGCTATAACAGCTGTTTTAATATCCTTGTCTGTTAATTCTAACATCTGCCTCAGTTTTGGTTTGGTTTCAATTGACAATTTTTCCTCATGTTATATTTTTCTGCTATATTACTCTCCTCATAATGTTTTTACTGTATACGTATTTTGGCATATTGGGTATTTTTCCCTGTTGAGTGTTTTTGTTTAATTGTTATTCCTATAAATCTTCTTAAGCTTTGTTTGGGGATGCAGTTAAGTTACTTGAAAATAGTTTGATTCTTTCAGGTCATACGTTTAAGATTTGTTAGGCAGGACCTCAGCAATACTGAGGTTAGGACTAACTTTCAGTTCAGTTCAGTCACTCAGTCATGTCCAACTCTTTGCGACCCCATGGATTGCAGCACGCCAGGCTTCCCTGTCCATCACCAAGTCCCAGAGCTTACTCAAACTCATGTCCATTGAGTCAGTGATTCCATCCAACCATCTCATCCTCTGTCATACCCTTCTCCTCCTGCCTTCAATCTTTCCAAGCATCAGGGTATTTTGCAATGAGTCCATTCTTCACATGAGGTGGCCAAAATATTGGAGCTTCAGCATCAGCCTCAGTCCTTCCAATGAATATTCAGGACTGATTTCCTTTAGGATTGACTGGTTTAATCTCCTTGCAATCCAAGGGACTCTCAAGAGTCTTCTCCAATACCGCAGTTCAAAAGCATCAATTCTTTGGCGCTCAGCTTTCTTTATGGTCCAACTCTCGCATCCATACATGACTACTGGAAAAACCATAGCTTTGACTAGACAGCTCTTTGTCAGCAAAGTAATGTCTGCTTTTTAATATGCTGTATAGGTTTGTCAAAGCTTTACTTCCAAGGAGCAAGTGGACTAACTTTGCTGCACTACTAAGGCAGGGCTTTTCTGAGCTCTCAAGGACCTGTGAAATATAAAATTTTCCAGTCTGGCTTGTGGGAAAAGGCATCATGCCCCACCATATGTGAGCACTTGATTTGTGCTTTCTAATCCTCTGGATGTTTCTTTCCCTGGTCTTGCATTGTTTCCTCATTGTGTATGAACCACTGGTCTGATGAATACTTGAAACATTTATAGATCTTGTCACCATATTTTTGCAGGAACCTAAAGGGGATATTTTAGATGAGCTAATTAAAAGCTTTCTTCTCAATTGGGGCTTGGCAGTCTTGTTTACTACCTTTCTTGGGTACAAACCATCACTATCAACTTTCAGGATGGGATCAGGATGCGCTGGCAAGTCCTGCAAGAACTTTGAATAACTAGATAGGAAAGTCAGTGGCCCTTTCTTCCTCAGAAGTATCACTCTTCTGTTTAGGGTGGTGGTTTTTCTTTTCTCATCGTTTTGGTTATCTGTATTTTCTCATTTTTCTAAAATGGTTATATTTAACTTATATTTAGGGGATATTTCATAATAATCAGAACAAAATTACACCCTTCCCCAAATCATTATTTATATTACTTATTCCATTTTTCTGGCTCTCTGCCTCTGGGTCATTGGAAGGCATGGCCAAGATGTCATCAGCTGGCCCTCCAGGGGCTTGCACTTTCGCGAGCTGTGGGGCCCAGGAACCAGTTCATCCTCCTTGCTCTGCAGCATGGTCACACCCCTCTCTTCTTGAGCTGTTCTTATACCATGTGTCTTCCCTTCCTCTCCAGATCCCCGTACAGCGCCCAACCCCAGTCCTTTGGAACAAGCCATTCTGATGTTCAGGCTTGTTTCTTGTGTCTCAGCTTATCTCCAGATTTTCTTCTCAGAATCACACAGACTTACCCCTTCAGAGTGTTTTTTTTCCTTCCTGTTATCTGTACTGCCTGTCCCTACCTTATGCTGTGCTTTAACCGTATTTGTGTCATTTTAATTAGTCCCATAAGCCTTGGTTTGAACCTCCCCCATTCTTCTCATTGATGACTGTGCCAGCTGCTTCCTCTACTTGTCTCAGGCTCGATTACTTTCCCCTCCAGCCTCTTCTCTTTTGTGTCTGGAGTCTATTATTAGAGAATGTGTTATCCTCATTTTCTTTTCTGTTGCTGTTTTTTGTCTTCTGTGGATGTCTTGAGATGCTCTTGCTCCTTATTTGCTATGCTTACTGACATCAGGCGAAGAAAGAAATCTGAGACAAGACAACCTGCTCTTTCCTTTATCCAGGCAAGCTTCTACTGGCATCTCTCCTTCATTTCCAATTACTTCACTTACTCTGTTTTTGTCTTTTTCACATCCAATTTGTAATCCATATTTTCCTGTCTTTCTCGCTATCCTAGAACTGCTAGAATACGACCCGACATGTAGTGCACATTCACTAAATATTTGTTGAGCAAAAGCAAACAAATGAATCCGTTTTGATTACTACCACCTGAGTGTTGATATTTGATCTTCTTTTAGTTCCTGTAATGGATCCAGTTGGTTCATCATTGTTTATTCCAAATATTATTCTATCATTTGCCTTATTTCCAGCCCCATACAAGCCTTGCATTTTCATTCTCTACAGAAAATTCTGTTTCATCTATGGCTTTTGCATCTAGAATGATATTCCTTACCATGCGTGTTGAGGTATTTTTTTTAGTTTGAGGGAAGTGAGGGCATTTGTGCACAGAGAAATAGATATTTGAATATTGGAATAATATTTAATTAATTTAAGCTACAAATTTGATACTATAATATTCTTAGGCCTTTAAGATCACTTTGCAATTCTGATTTTACTTATAAACTGAGTAATTTTTATAAAATTTAAAACCATCTTTCCATTTATTTCATTCAATTTTAGCAGATTAAAATCCCTATACAATTAGTCATATTAATAAACCCTCCATTAAATTCCCCTAAGGTTTTAACAATATGCACAGTTTAATATATCAAGCAACTCAGATGCCTGACAAGGCTGAATTAAACCTCAACAAAGCATAAGTACTTGTAAATCTAAAAATTGGCCCTTAAAAACATAATGAGTCAAAACATTCAAAGACTGTAAACATCAAATTATCAGAACTTTGCAACTTAAGATAATGAGAATAAAATTAAGTATAAATTCAAATTGAAATCATGAAGCTAAATTTTTAGATTCTCTAATATGTCAGATTTTATTAAACATTACTAACATTTTAAACACACAAATTATAAATTCTATTCCTAAGCCTATTAATAAATAGTATTAGTTTTATAGATCCAATTTATTTCATGATCTATATTTAATTCTAAGCCTCCTATAGTTGTAAAATCATTTCCCAATGAAGAGGAGTGGTTTTTTTTTAATCTCAGGTACACTGAGGCTACTGGGTTAATAGACTTGAGGCTGTGATATAGTTACTTACTTACCAAATATTCAAGACCAGGACATGGGTCATACGGTTACAAACTTCTAGAAGGATTCTGCTCAAACTACAGACAGATATACTTACTGAGTATTGTTTTATCTCCTGTCCTTTTTCTGAGATTGATTTGGCATATGGTGTCCTATGGCCACTTTAACCCCAAATTACATCTTTACCTGGATCTTTCATAACATCTTTAAACTTATATTTTTTTGGTAGACTCAATTATGTATTTCTGTTTAGTTTGCCACAAATTGCTTTTATCTTTTGGTTAGATTCAATTTCTTTCAAATTTTTATTAATTGACTCTTTTGGTTGTAAATTCCAATTCAAACTGAAAGTAGCAAAAGTAGCAAAAAAAAAAAAAAAAAGCAATCTACAAGCCCACATAATTGGAAACTCCCAAGAAGTGGCAGATTCAGGCATGACTGAATCAAGGGGTGCAAACAATCAAATAGTATCAACAGGAATCTTTGTTTCTGTGTTTCTCTCCCTGGACAAAGAGAAAAGGATTCTTGTCTAGGTTTGGGCTTGCTAATATTGTTCCACATGGTAACACAGGACTCTAGGAAAGCTCCAGGCTTATGAGGTATTGGCTGTCAGAAATTCCAAAAGGAGAGACTCTTAACTCTCAGCATCCTTATCAGTCCCTCCAGAAAACCCTGATTGGTGATGCTTAGGTCACGTGTCTTCTTCTGGACCAATCAATGTGGCACAGGGAATTTTTTTTTTTTTTTTTTTAGTCGCTAAGTTGTGTCCAACTCTTTTGTGACCCCATGGACTATAGCCCGCTGGGCTCCTCTATCCATGGGATTTCCCAGGCAAGGAATACTGGAGTGGGTTGCCATTTTCTTCTCCAGAGATGAAACATGCATCTCCTGATTAGCAGGTGGATTCTTCACCACAGAGCCATGAGGGAATGGGATATTCTTATTAAATACCCTGGGTCACAATCCATCCCTGTGGTGTAGGTAGCAGGGCCCCTTGATTGACAGACTCAAGAATCATATGGAATTGGAGAGGGGCCGTCCTCTGCAGTAAAGGATGCCAGACAAACCAAAAAAGTGGCAGATGCCCATTACAGCACAGAATATATTCAGATAATTTTATGAGATTCATGTATATCAAGTCTTTGGCTGTTCCTGCTGCATGCTATAAACCTTATCTGTCCCAAATGGAAAAGCACTTGGCAGTTGATTAATTCAATCCCTTCTTCCCTGGCATAGCACAACTTCATTTTTGCATTGCTCAGTTACAAATCTGTCTTCTGCCTTTCCTGGAACTGCTAATACATTACAGTCTGTATCCAAGTCATACAAGGTCTCCTATATTTGTTTTGAATGTGGAATCATCACCATGTTTTTCTAGAACTCTTTTTTCCTATAGATATATATTCTCTGGGATAAATTGTTTCATAGTTGAGCCAAATTCCAGGGGATCCACTAAATTACTATTGAAGAGCTGTCCCTGTAGGATCATCCCCATTCATGTAATAAGTTGGATCCAGTGCATAATCATACCATTGCTGCTGCTAAGTCACTTCAGTCATGTCCGACTCTGTGCGACCCCATAGATGGCAGCCCAACAGGCTCCCCCGTCCCTGGGATTCTCCAGGCAAAAACACTGGAGTGGGTTGCCATTTCCTTCTCCAATGCATGAAAGTGAAAAGTGAAAGTGAAGTCACTCAGTCATGTCTGACTCTTCGCGACCCCATGGACTCTTTTAAAATGAATACTAATGGTGAGTTTTCTCCTTAAAAACTCATTCCTGCTTTTATCTTTTCCTGTCAGAAGATGGTGGGCTGCTTCTAGTTTCCTGTCCTCTTGGAATGATGATAATGATGACAGTTACAATAGTAAAGTGACTACTATTTATTGAGTAAACTAGTGTTGGCATTGTATTAGATATTTATGTACTGTATCTCTCTTAATATCAACAACATGTTAGAAGGCAAATATCCAATCTCCATTTTATATGGAGGCAAGCAGTCTCAAAGTGGTAACATAGTCAAGGTCACACAGCCCGTATGTGGAATATCTAAGCTTTGAAATAACGTCAACCAAATCCCCAAGGTCATGCTCTTTACCCCTGTGGTTAGACATGTGAAACCATCACCTTTATTTCCCTTTCCTTTCCTCCTTCTCTATCTTTCTGACTTTGCTGTCTTTCTTCCAGCCTGCTCCAATTTCTCAAACCCCCCTTCCTCCTCCAGGTAACATTTGCCTTCACCATGATGGCACTCAATAGACAGTTGTTGATTAAATAGTTGTGTTTACCGAACAGTCTAACCTCCCATAGTAATGGTCATTTGAGCCCTTCAGCATTCTCTGAAATTTACAGTTATTTTCCCCAACTTCAAGTGTAAGTAAATTAAACATAGAAAATGAAAGAATAAACAGACATCTGGGGTCAACTCTATGGGGAAGAGGTGATTGAGGCCATAGAATAGGTCATGCCCAAACAGATTTTTTGAAAGCCCAGAAAAGCAACTACAGTTGTGACCCTTGAACAACCCAGAGGTTGGGGGCGCCAGTCCTCGGCATAGTGGAAAATCTGTGTATAACTGTGTAGGTCCTCCATGTCTGAGGTTCTCCATCCCTGGACTTTGCCAACCTTCAATTGTGTAGTACTATAGTATGTGGGGACATACATTTTTCATGGAAAAATTTCCCATGTAAATGGACCTGCACAATTCAAACCTGTGTTATTCAAGGGTAAAGAGTATCTGGCCTGTCTCATTGAGAATCAATGCCCATGTCCTCTTTGTGGTCTAATCCTCTTCCCTTCTGGTGCAGCCTGAGGGCCTGGGGCTGCTCCTCTAGGCCAAATGGGGCCCTTGCTGTTGTCTCCACCTGGAAGTCTCTTCCCCCAGAAATCCATATAGCTGTCTCCCCTGGACCTCATTTTCGGTCTTTGCTCAAACACATCCTCCTTAGTTAAGGAGCCTTCCCAAGTTACCACATTCAAAATCATATCCCTGCCCTTCTTCTAGCATCATTTTCTCCCTTTCCTATTTTACTCTTCTCCACAAAATTTACCACTTGTTAAATTATTTTTAATTTTCCAGCTCCCTCCATGAGAATGTATATTCCACAAGGGGAAAAATTTTGCCTGTCTTGTTGACTGCTTACTCCCAGCCCTGGAACAGTGACTAGTAGAGAGGAGGCATCATGGGGTCAATGAATAAAGGAATATCTCATTCATTTATTTATTTGGGGGATGTTGATATTGACAAAGGATGAGCCTCTCCCACCCCTCCTGTGTGCGAACACCTCAAGGAGAAAGGGCGCTAAAAGCCCAATGGCAAATATGAGAATAACATTGCAGTCAGGCATAGTATAAACAAATAGTAGCTGCCGTGGTGGTTATGCCACTGGAAAAGCTCAGTTAGAGACCAAGAAAGGTCTTTAAGCCAGGTTCAGCTAGGGAAAAAATTCAGTCAGGCTTTTCCTCTGCTCCCTCTATTGCCTCCTGTTTTCCTGAGAAAAAAGAGGGCAGGCCTGCTTCTGTTATCCTGGACTCTGCATGGCAGCCTACAAAATAGTTCAATACCTCACACTATACTCCCTCTTGATGTATATGCAATTTACTTGCATATTTTGAAGTAAGTTATCATAATACACAAGTACTGATTTTGGAATACAATTGTTTAAACTGCTTGCCAGAGTTTTGTATCTAAGACTGGCAGCTCTGTGTAGCAAGAAGGTTCTGCAGCAAAGGGACTGACACTGCTCTCCCCTGATGCTCCGCCATGTGCTGCCTGGCACAGGATGTTTTCAACTCACTGGTTTACTTGAAATTTACATAAAATCCTCATTGGGAAGCATCTGTTAAAATCTTAGAAAAAGGCTCAAGTAAAGGGAAGGACCATCACCATCGACAGAAATTAGAAAGTAAGAGGGGCCTTGGAAAGCCACTCTGAGCTCTCTACAAACATGTCCTTGGCCTGGATGAAAGCACAATATAAGGCCCATAGTGCCACCAAGATAGGAGGAGGAACGAGGCCAGGAAACACGTGACATTGACTTTGTATGCTAGAATTCCTGGAAGGGAGATTCTTAGTTCAGTTCAGTCACTCAGTCGTGTCCAACTCTTTGTGAGCCCATGGACTGCAGCATGCCAGGCTTCCCTGTCCATCACCAATTTCCGGAGCTTGCTCAAACTCATGTCCATCGAGTCGGTGATGCCATCCAACCATCTCATCCTCTGTTGTTGCCTTCTCCTCCTGCCTTACAATCTTTCCCAGCATCAGGATCTTTTCTAATGAGTCAGTTCTTGCCATCAGATGGTCAAAGTATTGGAGTTTCAGCTTCAGCATCAGCCCTTCCAATGAATATTCAGGACTGATTTCCTTTAGGATTGATTGGTTTGATTTCTTTGCAGTCCAATGGACTCTCAAGAGTCTTCTCCACCACTACAGTTCAAAACATCAATTCTTTGGTGCTTAGCTTTCTTTATAGTCCAACTCTCACATCCATACATGACCACTGGAAAAACCATAGCTTTGACTAAATGGACCTTTGTTGGCAAAGTAATGTTTCTGCTTTTTAATATACTGTCTAGGTTGGTCATAGCTTTTCTTCCAAGGAGCAAGTGTTTTTTAATTTCATGGCTGCAGTCACCATCTGGAGTGATTTTGGAGCCCAAGAAAATAAAGTCTGTCACTGTTTCCATTGTTTCCCCATCTATTTGCCATGAAGTGATGGGACCAGATTCTGCTCATAGGCAAAGCTGAAGGTCAAGGTGAACAGTGCTCAAGGCTCAATTGGGTATTGTCAGTTTATTCAATGTATCAGCATTTTTAAAAAGATTCTGTTCATTCCAATAACCTATTTTATGTGAATTTTGCTATAATGTAGAAAAATAACTAATGCATCCTTCAACATATTTGGAAAATATTGATAGACACTTTTAAAAATATTTTCTCATGAGAAAATTCATTTTAATTTATCTCCCACCCCATACACACACTTTTTGGGGGTAAGTTGTCAAACAGATGTTTAGGGCTTAGAGTCTAGGCTCAGCCTTTGAATGGCAGTCACAAACATAAGCAGGAGTTGGCAAACTGTGGCTTCATGTCAGATCTGATTACCATCTGTTTTTATAAATAACATTTTATTAAAACACAGCCACGCCTGTTCATTTACCTATTGTGCTGCGCTGTGCTTGGTTGCTCAGTTGTGTCTGAGTCTTTGTGACCCCAAGGACTGTAGCCTGCCAGGCTCGTCTGTCCATGGGGACTCTCCAAGCCAGAATACTGGAGTGGGTTGCCATGTCCTTCTCCAGGGGATCTTCCCAACCCAGGGATAAAACCCAGGTCTTCGCACTGCAGGCAGATTCTTTACCGTCTGAGCCACCAGGGAAGCCCAAGAATACTGGACTGGGTGGCCTATCACTTCTCCAGGAATCTTCCCAAGCCAGAAATTGAACCAGAGTCCTGCATTGCAGGTGGATTCTTTAGCAGCTGAGCTACCCGGAAAGCCCTCATTGGCTATTGTCTACTGTCTATGCCTGCTTTCTTTGCAATGGCAGAGTTGAGTAGTAAAGAGAGAGATTGTATACCTTGCCAAGCTTACGATATTTGTTTTCTAGCTTTTTGCCAAAAGAAAAAAAAGTTTGTGAGCTCCTAATCTAGCAGATGCATATTTCTTATATAAAGTCTGTATTTAAGTTGTATTTAAATTAGCCCATTATTCTAGGATGGCCTGATTAATAGTGTACATAATAAATTGCTGTTCAAAGATGGCGATTTGGTTTTATGACTGTAATTCTCTTATTTAGTTATTTTATTTTTTGGCTGTGCTGGGTCTTCTATGCTGCACAAGAGCTTTCTCTAGTTGCAGTGAGCAGGGGCTATTCTTTTGCGGTGCATGGCTTCTTACTGCGGTTGTTTCTCTTGTTGCAGAGCACAGGATCTAGGCGTGTGGGCTTCAGTAATTCTGGCTGTGGGCTCTAGAGTGCTGGCTCAGTAGTTGTGGCCGCATGGGCTTAGTTGCTCCACAGTATGTGGGATCTTCCCGGACCAGGTAACAATCCAGTGTCCTTTGCATTGCGAGACAGATTCTTAACCAATGGACCACAAAGGGAAGCCCCTGTGACTCTAATTCTGATCGTTACCATTTCCCCAAGCCATGTTAACTTCTCTTAGATGAAAATGTTTATTCTGTAAAATAGAATTATGAAACAGCTAAGCCAGTACCATGTGTGAGCCAATGGCAAGACACCACTTACAATGAAACCCAGTGAAAGCGAGAAGACTAATAAAATTGGGGGAGGGGTTAGAACCAACTGAATCTCCTTAGTGTATATATTTCACAGCTGTGGTGCTAAGAGACAGATTGCTTGGAATGCCATGGGACGGCTAAGCCAAACAAAAATGAGAGCATGAGGAAATTTTTCTAGTGAAAAATATTTTTCCTTACAAATTTGAAATATTTTCCCTTTTATGCTATATTCGCTCCCCTCCCGCCTTTGAAATAGCAGGACTTCATCCTTTGCTGAATATGTCTTCCCACTTTTAATTTCTGCAACATATGAAAATTAATTCCTTTGCGTGAGTCACGCAAACAGTTCTATAGGTTTAGAGTGAATGCTAAAAGAAGCTGAGGTGGACTGATTTTTCCACAAGATGAAAATGGTAAAGCAGCCAAACTGAAATTTAAAAAAAAATTTTTTTTTTTTTTTTGTATTTTCCTTGTAATTGAAGGTGAAGGCACCAGTGAGCAATGAGGTTTTAAGGCAATACTAAAGTTCTTGGTCCATGGACTGTATTTTTTTCCTCCCCACTGGGATCTGGGACAGGGTGAGATGCATGTTTGGCTATTTCATTATTCTGTGGCCTGGAAGAAGTCACTTCTGCTTTGGGGACTGGGGTGACAGTCACCACGACTGTCAACAAGAGTAGCAATTGCTATTGATGGGGCTCTTGAGAGGACAGAAGGGAACTGAACCTCTGTTCAGTTCTGTGAGCTGCTGAGACGCTCATGTCAGTGGAAGGTGTTACTGTTTGCCTTTGTCAGCAAAACCTCAGGAGAACCTCCACCACCAGGGGCTGGAGATGGGGAGGGAAGTGAAAGGAAAATCAAGCGTTTTGTTGCTATTTAAGAGCCACCCTAGGAACAAGCCTTGCAGGGTATAAAGTTGAAACTAAATGAGGCTTTCAGTTTTCTGTGGGTTTTAGTGATTCACATTAGCCTGAGGGCTCCCCTTTTGTCTCTCCCCATGCAGCAGCGGTTACACCGGAGCTGGCAGGACATGAAATGGCTCTGTGCACACAGAACCCGCCTGTGAACTGGCCGGGCCTCCCCACAAATCGCAATGCCTGAGCCACTTCCAGTTTTTCTTTTTTAATATTCCTGGGAGGTTCAAAAGTGAAAAGCCAGAATATAATTACAAACATTGTGATACATTTTAAACATTGATATTTTAAAAATTAGTAAATTTAACATGTGAAAAAAGACGTGATATAATGATCTTGCTTTTCCAAAGATTACGCCATTTATAAGCAGCATTTTTCTGTAGGGTACGCTGTAGAGAGTGGGGGCCAAGTTTAAGGTTGTCTGATGAACGATTCCTTCCAGTCATAGAGTGAAGGTTACTGCATCTGTATGCTTATGTGGGAATGATATCAAAAGTCCGTATTTGAGACTTTTTAAACTGGAAGTCTGGGCTAAAATATTCTCCCTCCCTCAGGTACTCAGCCCCCAAGCCCACCTGTGACCCGACTATTAGTAAGTAATGATGACTGTGTGCAGAAGTGAGGAGAACAACAGGGATTTTGGACAGGTCCGTTTGTGTTTTCCACCAATATTTTTCAAGAGCCTACTATGACCAGAGGTAACTACACAACTCTGTGATCAAGCTTATATTCAGGATTTGAATCTTGGGAGTTTCATTGCCTATCGTTGTATCAAACTTCTCTAAGCCTCAGTTTTCTCATCAGTTACCTCATTTGTGAAGTGCCTTGTTGGTTGTGAGGATTCAAAAGTTATCAGGACAAGTGAACAAGTGGTACAAAAGCTCTTGCCTCAGGGAGCTTCAATTCCAGCTCCTTATTGCACTTCATTCTCCCTTCTCTTCTCCACAAGCTGATCTATCTGAAATACCTGCCTTACAATATCTAAAGATATTTGCTAAAACACAGGTAAAGGTTACTCCACTGATGAGGGGAAGGTTAAAAAAAGCATCAGCAGTATCAAGGAAATTCAAACATCA
Source organism: Bison bison bison (assembly GCF_000754665.1). Taxonomy (NCBI): domain Eukaryota; kingdom Metazoa; phylum Chordata; class Mammalia; order Artiodactyla; family Bovidae; genus Bison; species Bison bison. The sequence continues at coordinate 5,641,899 of NW_011494735.1, read as the reverse complement.
TTAATCAACCACTCTGTAACAGAGTGTTAGGCACAGTCTAGGGGCTGCCGATATTGTAGTGAACAAACCAGATGTGGCTCCACACTCATGAGTAGGAAAGAGATATATAAATTGCTTTGCATAATGTAAAATTTTTGTAGACATATGAAGAATTCCCAGATGGCTCAGTGGTAAAAGAATCCACCAGCCAATGTAAGAGATGCAGGAGACACCAGTTTGATTCCTGGGTAGGGAAGATCCCCTAGAGGAGGAAATGGCAACCCACTCCAGTGTTCTTGCCTGGGAAATCTCATGGACAGAGGGGCCTGGTGGGCTACTGTCCATAGGGTCACAAAGAGTCAGACATGATTGAGCAACTGAGCACACATGCACATAAAGTACATATAGAAAGTGCATAAATAATGTGTATAGCTCAGTTTTCACAAGATGACCACACACATATATAGATCATATGCAGACCAAGAATCTTCTTAGCACCTCTAGATAACACCCTGTGCCCCCTTCCACTCAAAATCCCACCCACCTCCCCAGGGTTAACACTCTGACTTCTAAAACCACAGATTACCTTTTTATAAAGTTTAGAAAGAGGCAAAAGTAATCATAACATGTATTCTTTAGTGACTGGTTTTTTCTACTCAATATTATGTTTGTGAGTTTCATCCTTCTTGTGTGTGAGCTATAGTTTATTTATTCTCATTCTTGCATATTATTCTACTGTATGAATGAATATGCCATGGTTTTCATATCCACTCTGTTGATAACATTTGGGGTGTTTCCAGCTTGGGAATACCACAATAATACTGCAGTTGACTTTCTTTTACACACTGTTTGTTGAATATATGCATGCATTTCTGTTGGGTATATACTTAGGAATGTAATTGTTGAGGGTAAGCTATGAATATATTCAGTTTTAATTGATATTATTAATTAATTTTCCAAAATAGTCACAATTTACACTCTGGTTAGCAGAATATAAAAGTTCTGGTTGCTCCAAATTGTCTGTCTTTTCCATTTTAGCCATTTTGGAAGGTATATTGTGGTATCTGCATTATAATGGTAATGTGCATTTTCCCAATGACTAATGAAACCAAATGTCTTTTCCCACGTTTATTTTCTGTTTGGATGTCTTCTCTCATGAATTATCTTTTGTGACATTTGTCCATTTTCCTATTGAGTTCTCTCCCTTTTTATTATTGATTTGAAGAACTGCTTTATATATTCCAGAGAAGAGTCCTTTGTCAGAGTCAGAGAGAGATAAGTATTGAAACTCTCTTCCTCCAGTCTGTGGTTTATCTTTTTCACTCTCTTAATACTTTTGAAGAACAGGCATCCTTAATTTTAATGTAGTACAATTGATCAATATTTTTCCCCTTATGGTTATTGCTTTCTGTGTCTTAAGAAATCTTTGCCTGAGGCAGTTCTTGTGGCAGCAGCTAATGCAAGGCTGGAAAATTGTTATGCACTGTGTTGCCTGGACCAGCAAACGCTACAGTCAGGATAGTAAAGGGGACCCCAAGAAACCAAACGATGAGACGTGAGATGTCTGCTCATGCCATCTTTGTGGAGAAAAATCTGAAGATCTTGTGTACTTTGCATTTTCCAAGTACTCTGAGGTGCAATACATTGTGTGGGAAAGAGAAATACAAATTTGGTGAAGTGGCAAATTGCACTTTGAGCAAGAAATGGAGAATTGAAGATGAGTTAAGAGAGGTAATAAAAAAAGATCGCAATATCCCAAATACCCTCCATAACCCATCTGGCATCTTCCTCTTCTACATAGACCTCTGCCCAAGATCAAATCCACAAATCCAGGCATTTCCATTGGAGATGTGGACAAAAAGCTGGTGACATATTATGGCATGCAGAATTAGTAAAATGCGCACACAAAGATATTTTGTGCTAATTCCTGGAAAAGGAATTAATTTTCATTCCTATAAAAGGGATGAGACGTCACTCACTCAGGTGATCGTGTTCTGTGACAGCATGCCTGCAGGCTCTGTCACTTGAGTTATGCCCAACTGTTTGGGACCCCCCTGGACTGTATTTCGCCAAGCTCCTCTGTCCATGGGATTTCCCAGGCAAGAATACTAGAATGGGTTGCTGTGCCCTTCTCCAAGGAATCTTCCCAATCCAGGGATCAAGCCTAAGTCTCCTGCATTGCAGGCAGATTCTTTACCACTGAGCCACAGGGGAAATCCATTCTATGGCAGAGTTGGCCTTAAAATAGATTATCTGGGTGGGTTGATCTAATCAATGAAAACTTCCTAAGCAGGGAGTTTTCTCCAGTTGGCAGAAGGATAAGTCAGAGAGAGATAAAGAATGAAGGGAATATAACTTGAAGATGGAGGCCATGTGAAAGGCATTTAAGCAATCTTAAAGAACTGAGACAGACCCTTGGCCAACTGCCATCAAGAAAACAGTTCAAATTTCTGAGTAATTCTGAAACAAAAAGACACTTTTATTGCCTTCATTCTATCAACTTAGAGATTCATGTGAGAGGGCCATTAAAATGTTTCCAGAATTTAAAATTATTTGTAATTTATTTGTAAGGTAGTGTTATCCATTAGAAACCCTGAGTTATCAACTGTATATACCTATAGTCTGTAAAAAGAACAAAACAAAGTGGGCAACCTCTGTGGATCAAGCTTGGTGTTTGTAATGCCTCTCTAGGTGGCTTGCACGGTCTTAGTTCCTGCTGCTGCTGCTCCTGCTGCTGCTACATCGCTTCAGTCGTGTCCAACTCTATGCAACCCCATAGACGGCAGCCCAACAGGCTCCCTCATCCCTGACCAGAGATCAAATCAGGCCCCGTGCAGTGTAAGCAGAGTCCTAACCACTGGACCACCAGGGAATCCAGGCAGCACCTGTGGTAGTGAGTTCAGTGATGAGGCCCAGCCTGTTGGTTCTGCTTCACATTGTCCTGTTTCCTATACAGTGACATAACATTCTGCTGACATTTTAGCTATGGAAGAGGAACATTGGCTGGCATGAGAAGTGTTCTGATTAACTTTTGTTAAATCTGGTAGTTGGAAAGCAAATTGTAAAACTCTTCACTGTCAGAGAAGTGGATAGTCACTGCTTCAAGGAACGTGCATAAGCCTTCTGACTAACACCCAATTTGCAGCATTCTGTGTTTTACTTTTTTTGTTTGGTATATTTAGAAAGCTAAGACTTCCATTTCATATAAATGTTTTCACTGAAGCATGACGTACGACAGAAGAGTACATGTCTAGCCAGGGTGGAACTTCATGGGTTTTCACAGGGTGAACACAGCTGGGTGACAAGCACCCAGGATGAGAAGCCCCACCCCTCCGCATGCCCTCCCAGTTACAGCTTCCCCTTCACCCTGACAGATAACCTCCATCTTCACTCCTAATATAAAGGTTTGATTTCTTCAGAATACTGCAATGTTTTGGAAGCAAAATAGAGCATCGTATTTTTTAACTGGGGGGAAAAAAAGAAATTTTACTCCAGGTTATCAAGATGTTTCCTGTTTTCTTTCAGAAGTTTATGGTGTTTACCTATTGTGTTGAGGTCTTACTTCATCTCAATTTAATTTTTGGTTTGGTGTGAGGCCAGATAGTGGTCCAATTTGGCCTGAAAGTCTGATGTCTTCACATGGCCCCTCCTCTTAGCGGGTCCTGGACTCTGATTTTCCTCTTGTGAGACTTCTGAAAACAGATGATTTTCAGGGGCTTTCTGTTTCTGCCTTTTAGCTGCCAAGCCTCATATACCCCAGTTCAGGAAATACACTGAAGGGGAATCTGATTGTGTATTGCAGGGCCCCCGTATCCTGATGACAAATTCTCTGGTTTCTCTGTCCCCAAATTCTCAGCTCCTGTTGGGACAAGAGATGAGAGCAGCTGCTGGAGTCAGATCACCTCTCTGAGGATCTATTTATTCCACTCCCAGCTCCTCAGCAGCTCTCCACTGCCTTCAGACCAATGATTTCTGCATTTAATTGGACCTTTCTTGTTTTGCTGGACAGAAGAACTGACCTGCTTGGGGCAGGTTACTCCATATCAGTTACAATAATGGATATTGTAATTGTGATAAAGCTATGAAAGAAAAAACTCACCCAGGGTGCTATAATAGGCAATATTAGGAGTCTCTGGTTCAGGTCTTCTGTGGAAGCCACTGTGATTTTCATTAGTGTCCCTGAGCCTTGAGCACATGGACAGGGCATTAGCCATAAAGAACCAGCAACTAAACATCTAATCCTTTCTCCATCAGTCCTCTTGTGAAACAAGTAGTTTAGCCTCTGGTTCCAATTTCCCTGACCCTGGCATTTCTTCTTCTTAAGTACAAGATCCTATCTTCTAGGTGCTCTGAACTTTTGGAGGGCTTCCCTGGTGGCTCAGTGGTAAAGAATCTGCCAGCCAATGCAGGAGACGCAGGTTTGATCCCTGGGTCAGAAGGATCCCTTATAGAAGGAGATGGCAACCCACTCCAGTATTCTTGCCTGGAGAATTCCATGGACAGAGGAGCCTGGTGGGCTACAGTCCATGGGGTCACAAAGAGACAGACACAACTGAACGACTGAACAACAACAAAACCCTTGGAACAAAAGTCAGCCTCTTAAGATGTGCCACGGAAATTTCCTTAACCTATTTAAAATGGTACACATATGCTGGAAAATCAGGATAGTTTTTTTTTGTTTTTTTGTTTTTTAATGGGGAGGAAGTAGAAGAAATTCTCATAGGATCACATACTACCAAAAACTGCTGAGACATGGTCCCTAAAGAAAGGCTGTCTGAGGCAGGTGTCTCTACCTTCACACACTTGTTCTGTGGCTGCTCCTATGTCTGCCCCAGCAGCTTGGGAATGAACACAGCTTTACAGAAGTAGTCATTTGTAGAAAATGATATTAAAATCCTTCAGTTAGGGGCTTCCCTGTTCGTTCAGTGGTAAAAGAATCCACCTGCCAATGCAGGAGTCATAAGTTCGACCCCTGGTCTGAGAAGATCCTACATGCCTCAGAGCAACGAGGCCCAGGCACTACAACTATTGTGTTTGTGCCCTAGAGCCCAAGCGCCAAACTACTGCAGGCCGCATGCCCTGGAGCCTATGCTCTGCAACAACAGAAGCCCCCACAATGAGAAGCCCGCGCACCACGGCTAGAGAGCAGCCCCTACTCCCTGCAACCAGAGAAAGGCCAGTGCGACAAAGACCCAGCGCAGCCCAAAAATAAAACAAATACAGTTATTTTTAAAAAGCCTTCAGTTACACTATTACCATAGGATTAGGATTGAGCCTATCTTGACAATATTTTGTGTCCTGGAATGGAATGGAGTTCAGGGGACTTTTTTCTCTCTCATTCTTAAATTTTCAACTGACAATACCTAGAGATCAAGGAAGAAGTTTTGAAAAATAGAGCCAAGAGATGGATGAGGCTGGAGGCAGGCTGGCTAGTGCTTGCTGGGAGTGAGGTGATCCTTAAATAGAGGGAAGGGTGGGCTTGTGTGCTCCCTGACAGCTGGCCTCCAGCTGAAGAACCTCAGTAATTGTGTAGGGCTGGCAGGGACCTTAGCAAATCTCAGGGATCACCCCTTTGGGAGGAAAAAAATGCTTGAATAATTAATTCAAATTCCCTTCTAAAGTAGGGTCAGAATAAAATGAATGTTGTCTCGATGGAAACCAGCCCCAGAGATAACCTCAGCTAATAGAGGATATGATGGCTCCAAAGACAAACAAAACAAAGTGTAGGAGAACCAGAAGAAAAACAAATGAAGGGAAGTAGGGAGGGAATAATACACAGGGTGAGTTGGGAGGAAGCAGCTACTTGGGGACAAGCCAGGGAAAATGTGAAAGAAAGAAAGAAAGCTCACTTTTCTGTTGGGGAATGTTGATACCAGGGAGGCTGTGGATGTGTCGACAGAGGGGATGTGGGAGATCTCTATACCTTCCTTTCGATCTTACTGTAAAACTGTCCCCCCCAATAAAGTCTTTAAAAAGGCATTTTAGAAAAAGCCAATCAAACACATGTGCGTGCAAGCTCATTTGTGTCCAAATCAGTGACCCCATGGACTGTAGCCTGCCAGGCTCCTCTGTCCATGATATTTTTCAGGCAACAATACTGGAGGGGGTTGCCATTCCCTTCTCCAGGGGATCTTCCCGACCCAGGGATCGAACCCGTGTCTCCTGTGTCTCCTGCATCACCTGGAGGAGTCTTTACAATTGAACCATCTGGGAAGCCCAGTCAAACATGTAGCATTGTATAATTGCTGGGTCTGCAGAGGCATTTAAATCATTTATTAGAAAAACATCTTGTTCAAAGGTTTGCACTGTGACCTTTCCTCTATTTAATACTAGGGAATATTCCTTTTGGAATTTTGGCCCAAGAGGGGAAGAAAAAAACAGACCCAGTCAGAACAGAGAAGGACCCCAAAAGGGGTGGACAAATTAGCTCAGGAAGCTTCTCTAGAAGGTCTCTGCCTTTCTATCTTGATCCTTTGAGTTCTCATCACCGTCCCTTTACAGCATCTTCATTTGTTGCCATGCTTCCTATTTTTTTAATGAAAGTTTCTTATCTGATCACTTGTGATATTTCATATTCCTCACCTAATTGCCATAAGGAATAGGAAGTAGGACAATAGCAATAAAAACAAAAGTTGACAATAATATATTATGTATTACATATACTAATATGTATGATTATATAGTATATGCTATAATATCTTCATGTATATTAATATTGGCTTTGCAGTTGAGAAAAAGCATATACCATTCTTGAAAGTCTTCTTTTGTTGTAAGATATGAATAGACTCCAGGTTTGAGTTTTATCTTGGCACTTGAAGGTTCACAGTCCTTTTCAAGATATTCTACTTCTTGCTGGATCTCAGAAACTGTCCAACTTCCATTTTACCATTATTTTGAAATATGTAGTTCTTATATTAATATTATAGCACGATGAAACTGTCAAGCAAGTTGTAAGCATAAATATAATAACACTTTGTACTTTTAAAATGTCTTGCACTCCTAGAGCCAGAATTTCCCAAGCTTCCCTGCAAACCAGGCAAGCACTGTGCACTCGCAATTTTATAGCCAAGAAAACTGAAATAGAGAGATGTTAAGAGCTTGCGCTGGTGCCTTCCAGCAAGTCAGAAATGAAGCTGGAATTTGAGGGAAATGCCTTACACTCAACATTGGACTTTCTGTACCAGGAAACATGAAATAAGAAGGAAACATTTTAAGTTAGGGTTGTGGAAGTATTTTAATCACATTTATGTATTTACTAATTAAAAGCTAATATTTTACAAGTAATGTCATTTAGGGGCTTCCCTGGTGGCTCAGATGCTAAAGAATCTGCCTGCAGTGAAGGAGACCTGGGTTCAACTCTTGGGTTGGGAAGATCCCCTGCAGAAAGGAATGGCAACCCACTCCAGTATTGTTGGCTGGAGAATTCCATGGACAGAGGAGCCTGGTAGGCTACGGTCCACAGGGTCACAAAAGGTCAGACACGACTAAGCGTGCACACACTAATGCCATTTGAGAGTAGTACAGTGTGAGCTTTGTTCTAATTATTTGCTTCTGGATCTCTCATAATTAAAATTTATCCAAACACCACATAGATTGTCATGGCTTTAGTGCAACAGTGGAAAAAAGGAAATAAGCTTTAGAATGACTATTAGCTCTGTTTTCCTCAAAGGTAGATTAATGCTGGCAGGTTTCTTTCTAGCTCTCATCTACTTTTTTCGAAGAGATGAGAGATCAGTTAAGATGATGTCTACAGTTTTTGAGAGTCCTCTAAGCCGCTATTAAAGCTATATATTCATGCTTTAGATTAAAAAAGACTATGCAACAGTCAAACATAGGACATTTGCTTTAGATTCTTAGATATTATAAAGGGTGAACCTGAAGAGGAACTTGCTTGTCTGATGGGCACGTTACTGTCCAGTCCAATAAACTGTTGGTGGGCTGAGGTCTGAAGCTGTTGTTCGAAGGTGGGGAAGAGGGCTCAGAAATAGGGAATCTGATCTGGTGTTGGCTCTGAAGTTGGGTCAGATCCACAGGTGTGGAAACTTGCAACCATGCACTCCATCAGTGCCACCTGTGACCCAGCTGTCACCCGTGAATGGCTGGGTTGCACACATGAAGTTCTGGCCTCTTTGAAACCCACAAATCCTAACCAGGCTGTGTTGATCTTGTGGAAAGAAAATTGAATTTGAGGTCAGGGGTGACCTGCTATCTGAGTCCTGTGTAGGCTGAGTTGCCTTAAAGGAGTCGCTTGACCGCTTTGGACCCCAGTTTGCCTAGAGGGATAACATGAATGTCTCACAGGATTTTTGCTTCAGTTAGGTGAGATACTGGATCTGGGGGGAGAGCTTTGGGAACTATGGAGTATGAAAGAAATATGAGTTCCCCTCACACTAATAAATGGTTCTGTGTTGCTCAGTGAGCTAGCCACAGATGCCTGCTGGTCCCTCTTTCCTTCTAGTACATAACTCCTGAGATAGCTCTTTAACCAGCAACGAAATGTCTCCCATCATCAAGGTGGCTGCACGGCCTGGTGCTCAGAAAAGCCCTGTGCTTAGTTTAATGCTGTGCCGTCATCTTGAAGTTCTCGATCATTTCCAAACAAGGACCGTGTGTTTCTTTTTGTACTTTGTACTAAGCCCTACAAATTGTGCATTGCCTATCGTGTTTCTGTAACTTTAAATAAATGTCTGACTTTAAAATTCCTTGGAATTAGCTTCATTCCTAATCATCTGCTCTGAGTATCTTTATGGAGCAAGTAGCTATAAACTAACATTTTTTTAAGGTAAATAATCTTTATTTGAAATATATTGGGTTGGCCAGTAAGTTCATTTGGATTCATCCATAAGATCCAATGGAAAAACCCAAACAGACTTTTTGGCCAACCCAACTGTGTGGGTGATGTGTGCATGTGTGTGCACTTGCACACATGTATTTCTCTAGATAAAGCAGAATTCAAAGTTGTGATCTGATGATTGATTCTCTCTAGAGCATATAGATTCTGGATTTGTGGAGGTAATATGTTGCATGTTCCTGCCTGAAGCCTGACACATGAAGGTGCTGAATAGAAGGTGGTGGAAGGTTTGTACCTCATGTGCATGGTATCAGTCCTCAGAGATATTCTCTTTGGATGAAAGAAGCATCCTTAGGGGGTGATTTATGACTTTATTTTCTGTATTTATAATGACGAAGGGTGCTTGACTTTGAAAATATCAGTTGTGGCAGTTTTCTTCAAGTTCTCTTAATGTATACCATTAAAACCCCGACTCTCTAGGGAAAAAAACTCAAATACATTTTATGTTTTGGTCACAGTTATGATATAATCAAACTATATATTCTTGTTAAGGAGAGTTAGGTTGACTTTGTTGGGTATGTCATCTGGTAATAAAAAGACAAATAATTTTAATGTATGTATAATCGGTTTTCAATTGTAAGTCAAGTTTACTTCACAGGGGGTGGTGGGCACTTCTGCAGAGGAAAGAGGTAGTAGCAAATAGGAATAGAGAGTTTGTATTACTTATATTTTGTTGCATAAAATTTTGTTCTGAAACATATCAGTCTAAGATAACATTTATTTTTCCAAAAATCAGGAGACTTAGAGTGACTTAACAAAGTAGTTCTGGCTCAGGATCTCCCATGAAACTGTAAGCTAGGTGTTGGCTGGGGCTGGTGGATTTGCTTCCAAGAAGGCTCACCCTCCGGGCAATGGGCTGGAGGCCTCAGTTCTCTATGTGAGTACCCACCGGACAGCTTGGTGTCCTTAAGACATAGCCACTGGCTTCCACTCACACAAGTGATCCAAGAGAAAGCAAGACAGAAGCCACAATGACATTTATAATCCAGCCTCTAGAGCAACATCCTGTCCTTTAGTATTCTTTTTTGGCTACACTGCACAGCATGTGGGATTTTAGTTCCCTGGAAGCATCTTAGCCACTGAACTGCCAGGTAAGCCCTCCCTCCTCCTGTATTCCATTGGTTACACAGACAGACTTAGCTCTTTCTGACTGCTGTAACAAAATACCACCCATTCAGTGCCTTAGAAACAGAAATTTATTTCTCACATTCTTGGAGGCTGCAAGTCCAATATCAAGATGCTGGCATGGTCACCACACGGTCTTGGTGAAGGCTGTCTTCTGCGTTCATAGCTGGCACCTTCTCACTGTCCTCACATGATAGAAGAGACAGGGAATCTCTGCGGGGTCACTTTTATAAGAACACCAGTCCCATTCATGAGGTCTCCATCCTCCTAACCTAAGCACCTCCCAAAGGTTCCACCTCCGAACACCATCACACTGGCATTAAGACTTCAACGCATGAATTTTGCAGGGACACAAACATTCAGAGCATAGCGCAGACAAACCCTGATGCATTGTTGGAGGGAGGTGGAAATCACTGGGGGAGATCTTGGAGGCTGGGGACCACAGAGTCGGTGGGTGAATATTAACATTTTCCCTGCATTCCACCTGAATTTTGCTGCAAAAACGAGGCAGTTTCCAAAGTTTGATTTCTCAGAAGCCCTGCATGGCAGTCTGAAGCCATGGGAAATCAAAGTCAGGTGAATTTTGCTGCCCAGTTAATATGTTTTTATTAGATACAGAGTCAGTAGGCTGCATTGTGTAACCTTGGAAGAACGAGCATTTTTGAGGCCATGACAAGTGGCCCTACTCAACGCAACACAGGTTGCCTCCAAGCACTGGGAGCATAGGTTGCCTCAGAGAAACATAAACAGAAAACAATATGGTGTGATGAATCATCAAGCAGGGGGAAGTGCGATTCAGATTAAATACGCTAAGATTTAGGGCTCCTCACTGGTTTGCAACAATGCACATCTTCCTGAAGGTAGGGTTTTGTTTTTTTTTTTTTTGAGAACTGAATAAAGACATGGTATAGTAATAAAAGGGACTTAGGAAAGGCGGGGAGCCCTGAGTGGTGGGCAGGAGGGGCAAGAGGCTGATTCAGAAGCCTCAGAGGCTTGAGTGAGGCTGGATTCCACCCTCAGGGGAAGGCATGGAGGCTCACTCCTTTGACATCAGGAAGATGAAAGGAAGCAGACTTGTCAGTAGCCAGGAGGCCAAAACCATGGAGACTGATTGCATACCTACCACGCACGATGGACTCTGCGTGTGATATGCTCTAACCTCCAAACGACTGGGGGAGGAGGGTGTAGTATTTACTTTTTACAGAAGTGGTGTTGGACCCAGGGTTGTTGCAACCAAAGCACATGCTCTTTGCATAAGACACGCCTCGTCCTTGTAGGGGTGGACCAGCTGGAACCTGTGGAAAACAGGCAGGACTCCCTGGTGACTGTGAGTGGGAGGAGGGAATGAGGACGCTATGTAATTGGCATATAGACATCGAGTAAACTTCCTTCCTTCTGTCCACATCCTAGAAGGCAGACTTTAACCTTTCTAGAGTCTTCATAAAGTCATGGCTGTCCACAATCTCTGGGCTGCCTGCCATGGTTCAGACACAACCAGTGTGGACCAGACCCAGGGGTGCCCTGCAGAGGAAGAAGGAAGGATTTACTCCACACCCACTTCACAATGGAGGTGTTTGCTTTAAACGACCTTAACTTTAAAAAGCAATTTGTCACTTGGAGATGAGAGTGGATGTTTAAAGAAGAGGTCACAATTATGTGGGCCAAGAAGGTGGAAGGGATAATCAAATCACATTATGGAAAATAGAACAGAAGGGACATTTGGTTCTCCTGCTGGTGCAGACTTCAGGAGAGCCAGGTTTGAATTCCAGCTTCATGTCCAAAGTAGATTTATGACTTACAGTAACATAAAGAATATAAGCTCGAGGCCTCACCTGTGAAACATGGATGGTGATGCCTAATTCACCAGAATATTGTTTCAGAGGAGGTAACTTTATATACTACTATGAGTAGTATATAGTGAAGGCTAGATAAGTTATGATTATTTCACTAATGTGAATTATTTTTTTCCACTACAAGATTTACCATTCCAACTATGGTCAGATTTGGCTAAAAATAAAACTGACCTACTTAAGGAAAACACCTGTTAATGGTGGGGCTTTAGAGTAGGCAGGTGCTCTGAATATTCCCCAGTTAGAGGAAGGCAGGGATAATGATGGTGTGTGTATGGTGGGAGAGAGGTTGGTGTGATATCTCTTGTATAGCTTGTTCTTATGTTGAAAGTTATAGAGAAGCTGATAAATAACAGCACAAGCATGGGGCAAACCAAAGCCAGGGCAGAAGACTGAATATACCGATGGATTTGAGGTGGTATGTAAAGAAGATATGCCATGCACTTTATTGTCAGGGAATCCACCTCCGCTTAGCAGTGTGTTAGTGGCAGAAGGAGGATGGAACACGGGATTCTGAACACCACCGCCACCTGCACCTGCCCCCACCATTTCTCCAGCACTGCAGGGTCTTGGGAACATGGAGGCTACAACTCTATTCTGAAATTTCATGGTTATTTAGATTTAGCTGTAGCACAGTCTACATATGTTAGTGCCTGATGGGAGAAAGTGAATTAATTAAAGTCTTTTTGTGCTGTTATCTATCAACATCTCTATAATTTTCATCATAAGACCAAGTTATCCAAAAGGTATCAAGGCTTTCCTTGGTGGAGCACTAGCATGGGGGAAGGAGAGAGACTCAGTCCATAGGAGAGAAGTTCAAGAGATTAGAACTTTGAGGAAAAGGGACAACTCAGCCTGAGAGCTTTGAGCTTTGCTTCTAAAGAAGAAGGATTGTGTGTGTGTGTGTGTGTGTGTGTGAGCGCCTGGGTTGGGCGTGTTTAGAACTGAAAGGAATTTGGAATAGCTTGTCTTTTTCTGTATATATGGAATGGAATGGCCTTTTCTTCTTCCTTTTAAAAAAAATTACACGCTTCCTGAGGAAGAAGGATGTGACGTTAGTCTCAAAACCACTTTGTAACTATATTTCTGTGTATTTTAGATATTTTGGTCTAAACTAAAGGTAGCAAAGATGTATATTTTATGCTATGATGTAGGTTTCATTTTTTTAATTAATTAATTGAAGGCTAATTACCTTACATTATTGTAGTGGTTTTTGCCATACACTCACATGAATCAGCCATGGGTGTACATGTGTCCCCCATCCTGAACCCCCCTCCCACATCCCTCCCTACTCCCTCCCCTTCCCATCCCTCAGGGTTGTCCCAGTGCACCGGCCCTTAGCGCCCTGTCTCATGCATCAAACCTGGACTGGTGATCTATTTCACATATGGTAATATACATGTTTCAATGCTATTTTTAATCAAAAACTCACATACTACATTACAGAAGGTGAGTTCAGATATTAAGAAAATGTGATGCAAATATTTTCAGAGATGGTTAAGATAAGAATCAGTTACTATTCTAGTGTGTGATTTTGTAGGCCAGGTAAAGATAATTTCCTGAAAAATTCTCTTAATCTAGAACTATTCCTTTATACTACTCATCTTGCAGACATTTGAAAGGAAAACATAGCAAAGAGGAAGTGCAGTGCTCACCTAGTAGAGAGGTATACATTTAGTTCTCTAGTCTGTATCATTTATATGTTATACTCTCTGGTACTGTGCTATGCCATGCTGCTTCTGTCATGTCCTACTCTTTGCGACCCTGTGGACTATGGGCTCCTCTGTCCATGGGATTCTCCAGGCAAGAATACTGGAGTGAGTTGTCATGCCCTGCTCCAGGGGATTTTCCCAACCCGGGGATCGAACCTGCGTCTCTGGGACTATAAACTGCATAAACAAGAAATAGGAATTAAAGGCAGGAAATCAACCCCTTTGTTTACTCATTGTAAGCAAGCCATCAGATGATTCAAATCACAAAATTCTTTGCCTCGCTAACACTTTCATTTATCTGAGTATGGAAATCATCCTCTCACCTTTACCTCACCAGATAAACTGAATGGTCTCCAACCGTCTGGGATGCATTTGCTTGCTTCCCTGTACCTTACACTCAGAGTAAAGCTAAGGTCTGATAGCTCTTTTTCAATTTTTTAAACCCAAAGCTGATATCTTATAAGTGCAAAACACTTCTAAAATATATACTAAGAAAAATGAGTGTATGTTACATTTAGATTAAACAGGAGATCCCAGGAGAATTTTAGAAACATTTTGGAGGATGGGGAAATGGAGAAAAGAATGTATATTTATTCATAGGACTTATGTAGCTTACCTACAAGAAATTTCAAATATTTCCCTTCAAAACAAGAACATACGCTTAATACATTCTATCATGATTTATAGATGTGAGGTTCAAGAGGCAGAAAGTCACGCGGGGTAAGAATAAGGTATTAAAAAACAGATAAGTTGAGAGCTCCTTAAGGCATTAACCTTTGTGAATTCTGGCTCTAGTGCCAGTGATCACCTCTCGATCCTACACAGCACAGGTCCTGCGTCTGTAGATTCGACCAACCACGGATCAAAAACATTCTGAAAAAAAATTCTAGAAAACTCCAAAAAGCAAAGCTTGAATTTGAAGTGTTAGCAACTATTTACATAACATTTACATTAGGTATTAGCTATTGTAAGTAATAGAGATGGTTTAAAATATATGGGAGATGTGCATAAGTTGTATGCAAATACTATGGCATTTTATATAAGGGACTTGAGCATCCATGGAATTTGGTACCACTCCAGTCCTCTTGCCTGGGAAATCCCATGGGCGGAGGAGCCTGGTAGGCTGCAGTCCATGGGGTCGAGAAGAGTCGGACAGGACTGTGCGACTTCACGTTCACTTTTCACTTTCATGCACTGGAGAAGGCAATGGCAACCCACTCCAGTGTTCTTGCCTGGAGAATCCCAGGGACGGGGGAGCCTGGTGGGCTGCCATCTTTGGGGTCACACAGAGTCGGACATGACTGAAGCGACTTAGCAGCAGCAGCAGCAGGGATGATTCATGGGGTCACAAAAGAGTCGGACACGATTGAACGACTGAACTGAACTGAACTAAACTGAGGGATATTGGAACCAATGCCCAGTAGCTACTGAAGATGGATGATTGTAGTTGATCATGTCTGATGGCCATGGCCCTGGGATGTACAGGTTTTCTCTCGACTTCTTGTGTCCCAGAATTTCTTTTGTGCTCTTGAGAGTGCATTTCACTAGGAATCTTTCTTCTGAAATGTTACCACAGTTGACATCTATTCCATGACTGGGGCTCTCCCTTATACTTATTTCATCTAGCACAGGGGTCAAATTGTGCTTCATGGACCTGGTCTTAGTCTATCTGCTAAGAATGGTTTTTATATTTTTAAATGGCTCAAAAAAATCAAAAGAATAACATTTTGTGACAAGAAAATTACATGAAACTGACATTTTGGCTTCTCCAAATCAAGTTTTATTTGAATGCTGCCACGCTTGGCCATTGTACACATTGTCCATGGCTGTTTTCGCTTTATTGTGGTACAGTTATGTCATTGCTTCATAATCCTCATGGCCTGCAAAGCCTAAAATATTTAGTATTCAACCATTTACAGAGAAAGTTTGCCAAATTCAGATCTAGTGCAGCGTGACATCTTGGTTTTGAAATTCAGAAGTAGAATCCCAGAACTTTGAGAGTTGAAAGGGTATTTTAGAAAGCCTCTTATCAACATCCCTGACATACCCATGGCCAAAATCAACAATCTTATAGCTTGTGCAGCTATTCTGTTCTTAGGAATAGTTACTTAAAAGGTAATTCTCACATTCATTTATCTATCTTAGTTCTTCTCTGAGCATGACTAGGGGTTGGCCTAGAATGCTGCTGCTGCTAAGTCGCTCCAGTTGTGTCCGACTCTGTGTGACCCCATAGATGGCAGCGCACCAGGCTCCCCTGTCCCTGGGATTCTCCAGGCAAGAACACTGGAGTGGGCTGCCATATCCTTCTCCAACGCATGAAAGAGAAAAGTGAAAGTGAAGATGCTCAGTCATGTCCGACTCCCAGCAACCCCACGGACTGCAGCCCACCAGGCTCCTCCATCCACGGGATTCCCCAGGCAAGAGTACTGGAGTGGGTTGCCATTGCCTTCTCTATTGGCGCAGAACAGGTACTTTTAAATATTTAATTATTTAACACTTACTTTGCACCTTGAATGTACAGGACTGCTCTAAAGACTTCATAAGTAATTAACAGAACCCTATGCGTTAGGTGCTATAATTATCTTTACAGAGGTGGTTATGGAGGTTTGGGGAGGTTAATTGAATTTCCCAAGAATACAAAGCTTGTAAGAGGCAAAGGTGGCATGGGAACTCAGTCTGGCTCTGGAGTCTGGGTTTTCTGCTGCTCCATTTACTGAAGGGTGAATTAATAAGCTTTTGATAGTTGCACTCTGTGTGTCCGTCTTTCTAATAGGTCAAAGTGGCTACCAGATCCCTAAGAGTATATATATAGGAGTAGGAAATGGCAACCGACTTTATGCTTGCCCGGAAAACTCCATGAACAGAAGAGCCTGGCAGGCTACAGTCCATGGGGTCATAAAGATTCAGACATGATTGAGCACACACAGACACACATATACACAGTTTCCATGAAAGCTCAAGCCATATAATGCTGCGATATGAGAAGCAAGAGAGAATATATACTTGTTGTGTTCTGTTTCCCCTACACAATTTTGTTTTCTGGGTACACTGAGAATAGTTAAAGGGTCTAAAACGCCATTTAGTATAAAGAGGTGTGGAAGAATCTAGGGACATTTAACTTGGAGAAGACAACGCTTGTTAGGAAAATGACTAGAGCAATTCTAGGCTTTACATGACATTCAGAGGAAGAAAGAGCATCATTCCCAGCACATTAAGAAGAGCAAAGAGTCTTATTTTCTAGAAGCCTCCAGCAAGCCCCCTGTGTTAGGGTCCTCCAAGAGCTGATATCAAAGTAGGATTATACATGGTGAGCTTTTCTAACAGAAAATGCAATTGTGAAAGGAAATAGTCGCTGGGAAGGCTGGAAGAGCTGTCAGACCTTGATGGAAGTCTCCAGTGCCGTGGGAGAAAGCGGGAGAAAGAATCTTACAAAGTTGTGCCCTCCAAGCTAAGCCTTAGGGGAATACTATAGCCAAAATCAGCTGAGAGATGAGTTCAGTGTCTCCCAGGAACTGGTCTGTCTTAGCACCCTGACGATCCATATATTGGGGAATGGGTTTCAAAGTGCAGCACCTGGAGTCCTTGGTCAATGATGCTCCTAGGACAGTGGGTGTTTGAATACCATTCTTTTGACTGCGATGCCACCCCTCCTAGTTCATTGAAAGTGAAAGTCGCTCAGTTGTCTCTGACTCTTTGCAACCCCATGGACTGTAGCCTGGCAGGCTCCTCTGTCCATGAAATTCTCCAGGAAGGCTACTGGAGTAGGTAGCCATTCGTTCCCTTCTCCAGAGGATCTTCCCAATCCAGGGCTCAAACCCAGGTCTCCCGCATTGCAGGCTGATTCTTTACCAGCTGATCCACAAGGAAAGCCCAAGAATACTGGAGTGGGTAGCCTACAACTTCACCAGCGGATCCTCCTGACCCAGGAATCCAACCGGGTTTTCCTGCATTGCAGCGGATTCTTTACCAGCTAAATGAGCCTATTGGCTGAGGGCTGATTTCTTGAACCAAGTACTCTAGAAAGGGGGATGGGATCTTCCATAGGCGCTTTAAGTCCATTGTCTGAGTCAGCCTGCCCTCCAGCCTATGGGCTGTGGAGAGGAGAGATTGATACCTAAATAAAAACCTGGGTATCCCTAGAAACAGGAAAGGGGGCAACATTTATGGTTTTGCAGTTCTAATCTTGATCTAACACCAAAGCCTGTGCTTTATTTTTCTGTGTTGCACTATTTCTTGAAATCTGTGGTGAACAGATTTTAAAAGTCATGGTGGTTTGGGGGAGGAGAGTGAGAATCAAATTCATTTTCACTGAAAAATCATCCTATCTATGACATATGACTAGTTTTAGATCATTTCATAAATTGTTGATGACCTCGAATCTTGAAGTAGGAATACAGTGATCGTAATAGCAAATATTTACAGAACAATAATTATGTGCCCGACTGGGTGCTTTATATCCACTCTCACACTTAATGCCCGCAGCACCCTGTTAGATAAGCATTCTTTCCAGCTCCAGATGAAGTAAGAGGACCCTGGAGACTCAGAGGATTAAGAAACTTTGCTGAGAACAGGGCAGTGGCTGATTGTCCGATTGCAAAGTTGTACTGTCTCCTCCAGTGCTGCTTCTTTCACTTCTCCAGTTTTCTTCAACAAAGCTTTTAAAAAATAAGTTTGCTCTTTAGGAGCTGTTCTCTTCTAGGTGAGAATGAGAGCGCTGGGTGTTCTCTCAGGCACTGTATTAGTGGCATTCTGCCAACATCGGCTTGAGAAGGCTGTTGGAGGCTCTTGAGGCTGGCGTGATACCAACTGGAAGGCCAGGTTGCCCCTAATGTACAATAATTGCAGATAGCGAAATACAGCTCAGTGCTTTAGAATTATAGCATGTGGCTGACTTTGTAAAGAAACTGTTGTATCCTGGGTGCTCAGCTGAGTACAAATACACACTAAAATCACATGCAGCTGGCATTTTAGGGTACCCCTAGTAAGACAGACAAGGACCAAAATAATGAAGGCCTTGGAGAGAATTTCAATGGTCATCTTAGTGAAAACTTTTTTCACTGAGGAATCTTGACTGTGGTATTCCCTGCTTTAAAGAATACAAGTCAGCAGCACAGATGAATGAAAGGGTGATTATCCACTTGGAAAAGGTGTAATGAGTTTGCACAAGAATCTTCTAAATATCAACAAGATGCATTTAAAATGCAATTCATTATATACAATACTTAATACTTATGTACAATACTTCTTTTCAGGAGTATAACCCTTGGGTTAAGGGCTGTTCACATATATATATATTGAAGAGATATGTTTCAAATTGATCTTGCTGAACCTAATTTCAGCATATTTTTATATATCTATACGTTCAAGAAATACTCTTGAAGGCCCTACTATGTGCAAGGCTTTATACTGCACTTTAATATTTCGACTAGGTATTTCTGGGATAAGGCCCAGGGTCTATATTCTAACAAGTTCCCAGACCACACTTTGAGTAGCAAGGGCTTTCAGAGAATCAAGATGGGAAACAGGGCAGAACTGAGGAGATATGTAAGGCATGGAAACTCTCAGCCCCATATCAACTGCCAGATGAGTCTGGGAAGGATACTCGCTGATGCCAGCTGGGTGGGCCTCTGGTAACGTCACTGCCACCAACAATAGCCGCTGTCTGCCCTCAGCTTCCCCTGGTGTCACTGGACACGAGCTGTTGTAGACCTGAAGCTGGACTGAATTCCTATTTGCAGTAATGGCTCCAGTCTCCGAGAGCTGAGTGTGGGCATCTGGTTGACCAAGCCAGGGGAGCACACCCGCAGTCTTTTCCTTGGAGAATGGAGGAACCTGGTACCTGCTCTTTTCTGATTCTGTGCGAGCCTGCTAAGTCACTCCAGTCATGTCCGACTCTTTTTGACCCTATGGACTGTAGCCCGCCAGGCTTCTCTGCCCATGGGATTCTCCAGGTAAGAATACTAGAGTGGGTTGCCATGCCCTCCCTCCAGGGGATCTTCTCAACCCAGGGACTGAACCCACATCTCATGTCTCCCGCATTGGCAGGCAGGTACTTTACCACTAGTGCCACCTGGGGAGCACTTTCTGTTTCTGTAGTGGGGGGGTGAATCCTGCTTTCCTCTGTGACCCACAATATAAGACATTCCCCAAACCTAAGAAGGAGGTTCAGATGCTGGGCAGCCAAAAAAAAAAAAAGATAAATGTCCACCATGAATGTGAGTTTATGTGTAAAACATGGCTCATTTACGTGTGTATCTCAGCTTTACCTGAGCCAAAGTACACAGGTGAAATTCCCACACGGTTTAGCCTTGGACTCACCGCTCGTATTCCTAATGTCAGATGAAAGAAGCGGCTCTCTTGTGTTATGTGGCGTGTTCACATGGCCCCTTTCTTATTTGGACTACAGAATGCTCCCCATTCCAATTCTCATTTGCTTTATTTCATCTCCCATTTCACTGCAAATTTTTCTTATGTCAGAAAGTTTTTCTGGACTTAGTTTGTGAGAGTCAGTGAGCTCCCAAAGTATCTTGTTCATCTTCCTGATGGGATTTACAGGGTAACTTCTCCAATATTAAAAAATAAACATATATCTTATGCTGTGGCTAAGAAGAATGAGAAATGTCAAAATGTACACGCATTGGTTCCCCCTTTCGGATCGCTCTCTCCAACCACACTGAAAGCTGGTTTTCATTAAAATGTGACATTTATCTTCCCAGAGTGAATTTGTCTTGCTACAATAATAATAGAAAAATGTCACAATTTACTGCAAAAAAAGCACAGGAAAAGATAAATGATCATTTTAAATGAAAACCTTAATTTTAAAACAATGCTTTTCTTAAATATACAGTACTCTAATAGAGGCAAAAAATTGGCATGACAATTCAAATAAAATAAATTCTAATGTCCTGTAAGGAGAATATATTAAACAAAGATGCTTGTTGTCAAAACATTGCAATAGAGCCTTTCATTGCCACATACGTTCTCCTATTACCAGTCATGAAAAGCAGGAATTGTAGATGATTATAAATGGAGATGGTAGGTATGGACTCTGTTGAGTGAGATGGAGGAAGGGTGTCCAGGACAAGCAGACACTTGATGGAGTTCCCCCATGTTTTAATCAGTTGTATCAAATTGCCAACATCTGTTGGATCATAGAAAAAGCAAAAGAGTTCCAGAAAAACATCTGCTTTATTGACTACACCAAAGCCTTTGACTGTGTGGATCACAAAAAAACTGTGGAAAATTCTTCAAGAGAAGGGAACACCAGACCATCTTACCTGCCTCCTGAGAAATCTGTATGCAGGTCAGGAAGCAACAGTTAGAACAGGACATGGAACAATGGACTGGTTCAATATTGGGGAAGGAGTATTTTCAAGGCTTTATTGTCACCCTGCTTATTTAACATATGCAGAGTACATCATGTGAAATGCCAAGTTGGATGAAGCACAAGCTGGATAAAGCACAAGCTGGAATCAAGATTGTGGGGAGAGATATCAGTAATGTCAGATATGCAGATGACACCACCCTTATGGCAGAAAATGAAGAGGAACTAAAGGAGCCTCTTGATGAAAGTGAAAGAAGAGAGTGAAAAAACTGGCTTAAAATTCAACATTCAAAAAACGAAGATCATGGCATCTGGTCCCATCACTTCGAGGCAAATAGATGGGGAAACAGTGGAAACAGTGACAGACTTTATTTTCTTAGACTCCAAAATCACTGCAGATGGTGACTGCAGCCATGAAATTAAGACGCTTGCTCCTTGGAAGAAAAGCTATGACCAACCTAGACAGCATGTTAAAAAGCAGAGACATCACTTTGCCAACAAAGGTCCATCTGGTCAAAGCTATGGTTTTTCCAGTAGTCATGTATGGATGTGAGAGTTGGACCATAAAGAAAGCAGAGCGCCAAAGAATTGATGCTTTTGAACTGTGGCATTGGAGAAATGTCTTGAGAATCCCTTGGACAGCAAGGGGATCCAACCAGTCCACCCTAAAGGAAATCAGTCCTGAATATTCATTGGAAGGACTGATGCTGAAGCTGAAGCTCCAATATTTTGGCCACCTGATGCAAAGAACTGACTCATTAGAAAAGATCCTGATGCTGGGAAAGATTGAAGGGAGGAGGAGAAGGGGACAACAGAGGATGAGATGGTTGAATGGCATCAATGACTCGATGGACATGAGTTTGAGCAAGCTCCGGGAGTTGGTGATGGACAGGGAAGCCTGGCGTGCTGCAGGCCATGGGGTCACAAGGAGTGGGGCACAACTGAGTGGCTGAACTGACTGAAAGGGAGCCATCAGTAAGAGGGTTGGGCTGCCTGAGTTGGTGTGACTCCTCCTTGGGCAGGCAATACAGACCACAGTTACTTTAAAAGCTAACGATGTAGCGTACTTCATAGATTCAGCTAATAGGAGATGAATTGGTCTGGAGGTCCCAGGACCAAATTTTAATTCAGTTTCTGACACTCTTTCCTCTTCTGAAGAAAGAAAGGTTTGGTGTCAACAATCACAAAGACTTTCCCTCCTTTTAAGATTGTGTGGTTCTAAAGATGAAAATATTTTCTCTTTACAACATTCTCTGTTGGGAAGAGAGGAACAAGATGAGGAAAGGACTTTGGAGATGGAGGAGATGAAAAACTTACCAAGTCAGGAGTAGCTGGAGAAAGAGGGAAATATGGAGAGGTCTTTGGTGGGTAGATAACAGAGGACTCCTCATTAAACCACACTCTTATTGCTTCTCCCATTCCCTGGGGCTGAGAGATGGAGGAGACACTTTGACACAATCATGAGCTGATGGTTCTTAGCAGCTTTCATATCTGTTTCTGAATGAGACAGTCATAGTAACTCACCAGTAGGTGAAAAGAGTTTCTGATTAGGGATAAGATAAAATCATCTCATACCACAGTTTCTCCTTCATTGATCTTTAAGATCCTCCTTTTGAATAAAGGACCAGTAACTGAATCACTATACTTAGACCTTGAAACATGATTCAGAACCAAGGTAGAGATAAAAATCGGGAACCAAACCCTAGCCACAGCCATGCAAGCTTCTGAGTGAAGGTGCCTGGGTTTTATTTTTCTATATGGTAGTTTTCAATATGTTTAACCTGCTGAGGAAAGAAAAAGAAGAGGTTGACTTTTTTTAAAAAAGAATTTTTAATCCTCTGGTAGTGGAGAATTACATAGATCAATAGGTTTACTTACTTTATTTTTAATTTTTGCAATTTTAATTATAATATGCTTTGGTATGTTCCTCTGTGGGTTCATCTTGTTTGGGACTCTATGTGCTTCCTGGACCTAGATATTTGTTTGCTTTCCTAGGTTAGGAAGTGTTCAACTATTATTTCTTTAAATAATTTCTCTACCTCTTTCACTCTCTTCACCATCAGGGACCCCTATAATAAGAATGTCAGTACATTCAACATCTTCCCAGAGGCTTCTTAAACTGTCCTCATTTCTTTTAATTCTTTGTTCCGTTCAGTAGTGATTTCCACTACTCTGTCTTCTGGTTGGCTATCTGTTCCTCTGTATCTTCTAATCGACAGTTGATTCCTTCATGCTTAGTTTCCATTTCAGTTATTGTATTCTTCAATTCTGTATGGTTCTTCTCTACATTTTCTAACTCTTTGTTAAAATTCTCGCTGTATTCATCCACACTTGTCCTGAGTTTCTTGAGCATCTTTATTACCACTGCCTTAAAATCTTCACTGAGTAGATTGCTTATCTCCACTTTGCTGTGGTGTTGCTTAGTCACTCAGTCATGCCCAACTCTGCCCTCTGTGTGGGCTCCATGGGCTCTTCTGTTGTGATGGGCTGACTGCTCTGGTACACTGATAAACAGAGTTGTCCCCCTGTCTGTGCGATGGCTGCTCACCTTCTGAGGGTGGGGCTGGGTCCCCTCATGGCTGGCTGCTCAACCCAGGAAGTCTGGGACTGGTGCCTGCCCATTGTTGGACAGGCAAGGCCCTGGTGCTAATAGGTTAGAGGGTGGACTCCACAGTGGAACTTGTGGGCATCAGTTCCTTGTAGTAGAATGAATTCTCAGAAATGGTTGCCACCAGCATCTATATCTCTAGGGGGAGCTCCAGTTGCCTCCTGCCTCTCTGGGAAGCTATCCAAGATCAGCAAGTGGGTCTGACCCAAGCTCCTTTCAAACAACTGTCTCTGTGCTGGGACCCAACACATTTATAATTGTGAAATACTGGAAACAAACATCAATCATGAAGGGATAAGTTAAATTAGGAGCTGTGATGATGGAGATTAGTGTCTCTCAACCCTTTTCCCTATTTCGACATCCTTCCACTTGTACATTCTACTCAACTTTTACATTCTACTCTTATCTGGAAGGGAACAGAGGACATAATGAGAATCACAGATGCAGAGTCATGTGTTTATTGGCGTGGAAAAATGTCCAAACACTCCTGACTGGAAAAGCCAGGATCTAGGATGTAATGTAGAATTATATCTATGTGTACAAATTCATAGATAATTTTAAGCTTTCAGTTCAGTTCAGTTCAGTCACTCAGTTGTGTCCAACTCTTTGTGACCCCATGAACCGCAGCACACCAGGCCTCCCTGCCCATCACCAACTCCTGGAGTCCACCCAAACCCATATCCATTCTGTCGGTGATGCCACCCAACCATCTCATCCTCTGTCGTCCCCTTTTCCTCCCACCTTCAATCTTTCCCAGCATCAGGGTCTTTTCCAGTGAGTCAGCTCTCTGTATCAGGTGGCCAAAGCATTGGAGCTTCAGCTTCAACATCAGTCCCTCCAATGAACACCCAGGACTGATCTCCTTTAGGATGGACTGGCTGAATCTCCTTGCAGTCCAAGGGACTCTCAAGAGTCTTCTCCAACACCACAGTTCAAAAGCATCAATTCTTCTGTGCTCAGCCCTTTTTATAGTCCAACTCTCACATCCATACATGACTACTGGAAAAACCATAGCCTTGACTAGATGGACCTTTATTGGCAAAGTAATGTCTCTGCTTTTTAATATGCTGTCTAGGTTGGTCATAACTTTCCTTCCAAGGAGCAAGTGTTTTTTAATTTCATGGCTGCAATCACCATCCGCAGTGATTTTGAAGCCCAGAAAAATAAAGTCAGCCACTGTTTCCACTGTTTCCCATCTATTTGCCATGAAGTGATGGGACCGGATGCCATGATCTTAGTTTTCTGAATATTGAGCTTTAAGCCAACTTTTCCACTCTCTTAAAGCTTTCAGCAAAATGCAAATGGTGGCTGTCTTCAGAGAGTGGGTTTCAAGTGATTTCTACTATCATGGCTATTTTTCTGTTTGACCGTTTGACCCCTTAGAATGAGCATATATCATATTTATGCTAAGAATAAAGAAGGAAAGCATTTTTTAAGAGTGGTCAACATAAGCAGTAGTAACTACCAATAGATTTTAAAAGCTAGAAGACAATTTTTTCTCAACCAAATATGTCAACAGAATATTAAGTCTTTTAAATGTACCACAGTTTGGTGGTCTTGTGTTTCAGTTTTCTTACTATTTGAATGATGTTTATAAATACATGCTCTAAGTAGAATCCACCAAAATATTCAGATAAAAAGTGAGGTCTACAGATATGATCTGGGTCAAGCATCTGAAACCTTAGTCAGAAATAATAATTAGCTGTTTTCTAAATAATTATCTGTTTTCTATCATTTACAAAGAGTATGTAAATGATGAAGTTTTCCTTTATCATGCATGCAGATATTGTTAGAATTAAGACATAGCCTAGAGAAAAGGGGAGAAGGCGTTTGGTGTTACACCTGCATTTTAGGGGACATTTGTATACAGGAGAAGACTCTTGAGGGTCCCTCGGACAGCAAGGAGATCAAACTAGTCAATCCTAAAGGAAATCAACTCTGAATATTCATTGGAAGAATTGATGCTGAAGCTCTAATACTTTGGCCATGTGATATGAGGAACTGATTCATTGAAAAAGACCCTGATGCTGGGAAAGATTGAAGGCACGAGGAGAAGGAGACAACAGAGGATGAGACGGTTGGATGGCATCACCAACTTGATGGACATGAGTTTGAGCAAGCTCTGGGAGTTGGTAATGGACAGGGAAGCCTGGAGTGCTGCGGTCCAGCAGTCGCAAAGAGTTGGACATAACGGAGTGACTGAAGTGTACGCAGGGGAAATAAGAGTGTAAGTCACATCTCAAACAAGGAGGACATCTAAATGTACAGGCCACATCAGATGTATGTTTCAGACATAATGACAAACTTCGAATAGCACTCCACTGTTAGCAGGTTATGCAATGTTGAAATACTAGTTTGGTACTCAAGAGGAAAGGTTTCCAAATGATTCTTTCATTAGATGTATTCAGAAATTTGATATGAGAGTTTAGTGTTGATAAAGAGTCAGAAAGCTCAACCAGAATAAAAGATTTTGAATTGAGCAGGGCTGCCTCTCTGTGCTGCAGACTCATGATTATCTACAGTGAATGAGTGTTGACATTAGAAAGCTAAACCACATAACACATACAGAGTATGAGTGTTCAGTAAACAATCATGATTGCAGCTACCGAGTGCTGAAAGTCTGCAGCGTGCGTTCTCAGTCTCCTTTAAAAGTAGTGCAGCTGTTACATTAATGGATGAGAGTCCAGGGTATTATCAAGGAACAAAATATGGTTCAGTTTGATTAGTTCTATGGCACATTAGTTCGAATGTGCCTAATTTGATAATGCCAGAGCATTTCTGAGGGACTAAAGAAAATAAGGATAATACAATATAAATGGAAACACTATTATTTTCATCTCTTTTGAGAATAAACCATTCTAGACAAAAATGACAGTGAAAAGATGAGACACAGGGAAGCAGCCTCTTCTATCTGTAGAATATTGCCCAGCTCGCTAAGAGCCATGGGGCAGAGGATCAAGAGTGGGTCCCAAGCAGACCAGTTTCCCCCTAGAAATTGCAATGGTAGCTCACATTCAAGGAATGTTTAATATGGTCCAGGCCTTTATCTAGCTGTTTCACATGGATTGGATCATTTAACCTTCACCACCACCCTGCTGAAAATGACCTGTTATCACTGTCATTTTATAGATAGGAAAATTGAATCTAGGCGAAGTTAGGTAACATTTCAAGGTCACACAGTAAGAAGTGACATTGGTGTCTGGACTCAGATAGGCCGTGGCTCCCTCAGCTGCTACCTCCCATTGCTACGCTGTGCCTGCTGGGTAAGGAGGGCTTTGGTGTATGTAACTGCCAGAGCCCCACCCTCACTATCCCAAACCACCTTCTTTTCAGGAAATTGGGGATTTTTTTTTTTTTAATCTTATGCCTTGGAAATACTTCCTGTCAAACCAAGTTCGACTATTTGTATCCTGTTCTCTTTGAAACACCTGCTCTCCACCTGCCTTTCCCTTCACGCCCCCCCTCCCCCCCCGAGAGCTCTTGAAGTTGATCTACAGAAGAGTTAAAAACATACCTACTTAGAAAGGAAGAGGGAAAAGATGCGCCTGGAAGAACTCAGAACTAAGATTTGGTGTTGAAACCTCTGACCATATTCTTCCTCACTCTGTCTAGTGACTTGAGTATGGCCAGTAGACATGAAATGTTCCTAGAGATTTGAGTCACTATTAGAGCTCAACTTCTTCTTGGCTGAAATTTTTTAAAGCCTATTTTCATAGTATTATTCTTTCTTCTTTTGTTTACTTTTATCGGAGTATAGTTGCTTTACGACGTTGCAGTTTCTGCTGTAGCAAAGTGAATCAGCCGTAACACATACTTCTTTTTTGGATCCTTCCCATTTAGGTCATCACAGAGCTTTGAGTAGAGTTTCCTGAGCTATAGAGTAGGTTCTCATTAGTTATCTATTCTATACATAGTATCAATACTGTATGTATGTCAGTCTTAATCTCCCAATCCATCCCATGCCCTCCTTCCCCTTTGGTGTCTATATGTTTGTTCTTCATGTCTGTATCTTTATTTCTCCTTTATAAATAAGATCATCTATACCAATTTTTTTTCAGATTCCACATATATGTGTTAATATACAATATTTGTTTTTCTCTTTCTGACTACTTCACTCTGTGTGACAGTCTCTAGGTTGAGGCCAAACTTACTCAGAGTAGGAGATGAGTGGTAATCCCCTTGCACACTTAAGGCAGCCTTTGGTGTCTCCACCAACCCAGAGGAAGGTTGCTGGGAGTGTGTGTGCTGAGTTGCCTCAGTTGTGTCCAGCTCTGTGCGATCCCATAGACTGTAGCCTGCCGGGCTCCTCTGTCCACGGGATTCTCCAGGCAAGAATACGAGAGGGTTGCCATTTCCTACTTCAGGGATCTTCCTGACCCAGGAACCCATCGTGCATCTCTTAAGTCTCCTGCATTGGCAGGCAGGTGCTCTGCCACTAGTGCCACCTGGGAAACCCTTGCTTGTGAGGAGCATGTGCCTCCAATTTTCTTGCCTCCATTTCCTTCTTAGAGGGAAAATAGGGTGATTTCATCTTGACGTTTTTATTTCAACTCTATTTTTAAATAAAGGATTTAAATTATTTACTTTCATCGTCTGAAAAATGAAATTTCCTTGAAACACAAGGTTGACCATTTTGATCACTTTGGGTTGTGTATCTAGACCAGAACATTATAATACTTATTAATGATAACAATAATAACTATTAGAAATACTGGAATTCATTTGTGGGGAAAATTCCAGATATCCTCAAGACATCTTCCAAGTGTTGATAATCCCCTTAATGAATTGCAATCAAAATCCATGCTAGATAACCGAGATTTTTAGATAAATCCTTCTTAAAAATTCTGCTACTGAACACAGTATAATCATTTACAAAGATAAGAAAAATTTAATAAAACAATGTTGAGTAACGGAACTCTTAAAACTTTCATGCATGACTACTAGATTAGACCTAGCATCTGCTGAAAAGTCTATCATTTACATGGGTAAGCACATTTGTGATTCATTATTAAAATGGAAAAAATGATGAAAACATCTCTGCCCAATTGAAAAGGTCTTCCTTCACCTTACTCAGCTTCCATAATGAAACTTCTATTATTACTTTGGTTTTTGTATCTTATTCAGATTCTCACCCAAAATATTAGCCAAGCCATGTATTATCAGTGCTTTTTCACTATTTAATTAGGTTAAAAATCTAACCTTTTTATTAAGTACAGATTCAAAGGTGAGAATCACAAATATGTCTGCATGAAAGACTCCTGAGAGATAATGAGCAGGGGGAGATTTCTATTAGGAATAAGGAAGAACTGAATTAGTGAACTGAATCTATATTTCTGTTGCTAAGTTTCAAAGCTGCCTGGTTCTTTATGTTTAAATAAGAAGTAACTCAAATAGGCAACAGATTTTACTGAGCGTAAACTATTCCAGACAAGGTGATACATGAAATATATTGCAATACACAGAGGAGAGTAACACATACTCTAATTTTAAGGATTTAGATCAGATTAGAAATATGTACATAAAAGTATTATGAAAAACAGAAGGAAGTGTGAAATACCCACGTGAACATTAAGTGCTTGAAGGAACTCAGAGAGCCTTTGTTTCAGCTTAGTCTAGAGAGGCTTCATGGAGGAGGTGGGGTCCAATTTGCATTTGAAAGGATACCTTGATGGACATATTGTTGCCTAACCACCATCCATTCAGCCTTCTTTGCATATTTTTCAGAAATCCTCTCCTATGCAGGACACATATCTTAGGGAAAGCAAACTCTATCCTAAGCTCCAAGGGAGACCCCTGATTAGTCTATGAAGCATCATGGTAATTGTATCCCTTCCTTCTTCCCCTCCCCCAGGATTTGTCCAGGGAACTAAACTTAATGCCCATCAGCGTCTGGCATTTTCCCCAGTAATTGATACTGGTCTAGGAACAAGACCTAAATGGGTCCAGTCAATCTAAAATCCCTCTTAGAAGAAATGGAGTAGCCATCATAGTCAACAAAGGAGTCTGAAATGTAGTACCGATGCGATCTCAAAAACGAAAGAATGATCTCTGTTCGTTTCCAAGGCAAACCATTCAATATCACAGTAATCAAAGTCTATGCCCCAAACAATAATGCTAAAGAAGCTGAAATTGAACAGTTCTATGAGGACCTACAAGACCTACTAGAACTAACATCCAAAAAAGATGTCCTTTTCATCAGAGGGGACTGGAATGCAAAAGTAGGAAGTCAAGAAATACCTGGAGTAATGGGCAAATTGGGCCTCGGAGTACAGAATGAAGCAGGGCAAAGGCTAACAGTTTTGCCAAGAGAATGCACTGGTCATAGCAAACATCTTCTTTCAGCAACACAAGAGAAGACTCTACACATGGACATCACCAGGTGGTCAATACTGAAATCAGATTGATTACATTCTTTGCAGCCAAAGATGGAGAAGCTCTATACAGTCAGCGAAAACAAGACTGGGAGCTGACTGTGGTTGAGATCATGAACTCCTTATTGCCAAATTCAGACTTAAATTGAAGAAAGTAGGGAAAACCACTAGATCATTCAGGTATGACCTAAATCAAATCCCTTATGACTATACAGTGGAAGTGACAAATAGATTCAAGGGATTAGATTTGATAGAGTGCCTGAAGAACCATGCATGGAGTAACATTGTACAGAGGACAGTGATCAAGACCATCCCCAAGAAAAACAAATGCAAAAAGGCAAAATGCTTGTCTGAGGAGGCCTTAAAAACAGCTATGAAAAGAGGAGAAGTGAAAGGCAAAGGAGAAAAGGAAAGATATACCTGTTTGAATGCAGAGATCCAAAGAATAGCAAGGAGATATAAGAAAGCCTTCCTCAGTGATCAGTGCTAAGAAATAGAGGAAAATAACAAAATGGGAAAGACTAGAGATCTCTTCAAGAAAATTAGAGATACTAAGGGAACTTTTAATGCAAAGATGGGCACAATAAAGGACAGAAATGGTATGGACTTAACAGAAGTAGAAGATATTAAGAAGAGGTGGCAAGAATACACAGATCAGATCAGATCAGTCGCTCAGTCGTGTCTGACTCTTTGCAACCCCATGAATCACAGCACGCCAGGCCTCCCTGTCCATCACCAACTCCCGGAGTTCACTCAGACTCACGTCCATCGAGTCAGTGATGCCATCCAGCCATCTCATCCTCTGTCGTCCCCTTCTCCTCTTGCCCCCAATCCCTCCCAGCATCAGAGTCTTTTCCAATGAGTCAACTCTTCGCATGAGGTGGCCAAAGTACTGGAGTTTCAGCTTTAGCATCATTCCTTCCAAAGAAATCCCAGGACTGATCTCCTTCAGAATGGACTGGTTGGATCTCCTTGCAGTCCAAGGGACTCTCAAGAGTCTTCTCCAACACCACAGAGAAGAGCTATACAAAAAAAGATCTTTGTGACCTGGATAATCACGATGGTGTGATCACTCACCTAGAGCCAGATCCTGGAATGCAAAGTGAAATGCACCTTAGGAAGCATCACTATGAAAAAAGTAGTGGAGGTGATGGAATTCCAGTTGAGCTATTTAAAATCCTAAAAGATGATTCTGTGAAAGTGCTGCACTCAATATGCCAGCAAATTTGGAAGACTCAGCAGTGGCCACAGGACTGGGAAAGGTCAGTTTTCATTCCAATCCCAAAGAAAGGCAATGCCAAAGAATTTTCAAACTACCGCACAGTTGCACTCATCTCACACCCTGGCAAAGTAATGCTCAAAATTCTCCAAGCCAGGCTTCAATAGGACATGAACCATGAACTTCCAGATGTTCCAGCTGGGTTTAGAAAAGGCAGAGGAACCAGAGATCAAATTGCCAACATCCATTGGATCATCGAAAAAGCAAGAGAGTTCCAGAAAAATATTTACTTCTGCTTTATTAACTATGCCAAATCCTTTGACTGTGTGGATCACAATAAACTGTGGAAAATTCTGAAAGAGATGGGCATACCAGACCACCTGACCTCCCTCCTGAGAAATCTGTATGCAGATCAGGAAGCAACAGTTAGAACTGGACATGGAACAACAGACTGGTTCCAAATAGGAAATGGAGTTTGTCAAGGCTGTATATTGTTACCCTGCTTATTTTACTTATGTGCAGAGTACATCATGAGAAACGCTGGGCTGGAAGAAACACAAGCTGGAATCAAGATTGCCGGGAAAAATATCAATAACCTCAGATATGCAGATGACACCACCTTTATGGCAGAAAGTGAAGAGGAACTAAACAGCCTCTTTTTTTAATTTAAATTTATTTATTTTAATTAGAGGCTAATTACAATATTGTATTGGTTTTGCCATACATCAACATGAATCTGCCACAGGTGTACACGTGTTCCCCATCCTGAACCCCCCTCCCACCTTCCTCCCTGTACCATCCCTCTGGGTCATCCCACTAAAGAACCTCTTGATGAAAGTGAAAGAGGAGAGTGAAATAGTTGGCTTAAAGCTCAAAATTCAGAAAACTACAATCATGGCATCTGGTTCCATCATTTTATGGCAAATAGATGGGAAAACAATGGAAACAGTGACAGACTTTATATTTTTGGGCTACAAAATCACTGCAGATGGTGACTGCAACCATGAAATTAAGACACTTGCTCCTTGGAAGAAAAGTTATGGTCAACCTAGGCACCGTATTAAAAAGCAGAGACATTACTTTGCCAACAAAGCTCCATCTATTCGAAGCTATGGTTTTTCCAGTAGTCAAGTATGGATGTGAGAGCTGGACTATAAAGGAAGCTGAGCACTGAAGAATTGATGCTTTTGAACTGTGGTGTTTGAGAAGACTCTTAAGAGTCCCTTGGACAGCAAGAGGATCCAACGAGTCCATCCTAAAGAAAATCAGTCCTGAATATCCATTGGAAGGACTGATGCTAAGCTGAAATGCCAATACTTTGGCCACCTGATGAGAAGAACTGACTCACTGGAAAAGACCCTGATGCTGGGAAAGATTGAAGGTCGGAGGAGAAGGGGACGACAGAGGATGAGATGGTTGGGTGGCATCACCAACTCAATGGACATGAGTTTGAGTAAACTCTGGGAGTTGGTGTTGGACAGGGAGGCCTGGCGTGCTGAAGTCCATGGGGTCACAAAGAGTCGGACATGACTGAGTGACTGAACTGAATCTAAAAGGAAGGACTTTTGTTTCACAATTGAGAATAAGATTTTTATTCTCTGTTACTGTGTAGGAAAAAGATCGTCATCCTGGTTGCTTCCAGCAGTCATTTTAACATCATGAGGAGCCCTAGCACAAAGACAAATCTGACACATGCAGGAAGGCTGAGACTGGAGAACAGGTGAGATTCAGAGCAGGAGGCCCACTTGTACTGCGCCTGGAGCTTGATCTGCCTCTAGACTGCCTGTTATGTGAGACAGTACTAGGTCTCCTATTTTGTTAGAGAGTACATTTCTTCAGTGTTTAAGCCATAATAGAGTCAGATTTTCTGTAACTGCCAGCCAAAATCATGCAGATTGCTATCAACAGTGGAGTTGATTCCTTTGCTAGCATGCATTTCCATCTTTTCCCAACAAAGGAAATAAATTAAATGCTATTTGGGTTGTTTTTGTTTGTTTTTGAGTAGGGAAAGGGCAGGAATACCCCCTCAGCAAATTCTCCTTGTGACTTAAATGGGAGAGACAATCTATTGGTTTCAAGTACCTCTGGATGCCATGACTGATTCAGACAGACACAGGGATAAGAGACAAGAGAAAGCTGCTGAGGCTTCTGAAAAGACGCTTCTTTCCCATGAGAAATACCAGATATATCTTTTTCTACTTCCCTGCATGGAAGGTAAGCAGAGATGGGCTGTGTTCATTTTCCTAGGGCAGCTGTAACAGAGCACCATGAACTAGGTGGCTTAAAACAGAAATGTATTCTGTCAGTTCTGGAGGCTAGATGTCCACAAGGAATGTGTTGACAGAGCAGTGCTCCTTTTGAAAGCTCTAGGGAAAAACCACATACTCCCCACCCCCTTTATTAAAACTCAGTTTGACCTCATATTAACTTGATTACACTGGTGTTTGTGTGTGTTAGTTGCTCAGTCTTGTCCAACTCTTTGCGACCCCATGGATTATAGCCCGCTAGGCTCTGCTCTCCGTGGAATTCTCCAGGCAAGAATATTGGAGTGAGTTGCTGTTTCCTTCTCCAGAGGATGTTCCTGACCCAGGGATCAAACCTGGGTCTCCTGCATTGCAGGCAGATTCTTTATCATCTGAGCTACCAGAGATTACACCAACAGAGATCCTATTTCCAAATAAGGCCACACTCACTGATTCCCAGTAGACATGAGTTTAGAATGGGAAAGACTAGAGATCTCTTCAAAAAAATTAGAGATACCAGGGAACATTTCATGCAAAGATGGGCGTGATAAAGGACAGAAATGGTATGGATCTGACAGAAGCAGAAGATATTAAGAAGAGGTGGCAAGAATACACAGAAGAACTGTACAAAAAAGATCTTCACGACCCAGATAATCACGATGGTGTGATCACTGACCTAGAGCCAGACATCCTGGAATGTGAAGTCAAGTGGGCCTTAGAAAGCATCACTATGAACAAAGCTAGTGGAGGTGATGGAATTCCAGTGGAGCTATTTCAAATCCTGAAAGATGATGCTGTGAAAGTGCTG
>NW_011494735.1:5606904-5607405 GCF_000754665.1 Bison bison bison | reverse complement strand
TGCCAAAGCCTTTGACTGTGTGGATCACAATAAACTGTGGAAAATTCTGAAAGAGATGGGAAGACCAGAGCACCTGACCTGCCTCTTGAGAAACCTATATGCAGGTCAGGAAGCAACAGTTAGAACTCGACATGGAACAACAGACTGGTTCCAAATAGGAAAAGGAGTACTTCAAGGCTGTATATTGTCACCCTGCTTATTTAACTTCTATGCAGAGTACATCGTGAGAAACGCTGGACTGGAAGAAGCACAAGCTGGAATCAAGATTGCCAGGAGAAATATCAATAATCTCAGATATGCAGATGATACCACCATTATGGCAGAAAGTGAAGAGGAAGTAAAAAGCCTTTTGATGAAAGTGAAAGAGGAGAGTGAAAAAATTGGCTTAAAGTTCAACATTCAGAAAATGAAGATCATGGCATCTGGTCCCATCACTTCATGGGAAATAGATGGGGAAACAGTGGAAACAGTGTCAGACTTTATTTTGGGGGGCTCCAAAAT
>NW_011494735.1:5596428-5606804 GCF_000754665.1 Bison bison bison | reverse complement strand
ATAGCATATTCAAAAGCAGAGACATTACTTTGCCAACAAAGGTCCGTCTAGTCAAGGCTTTGGTTTTTCCAGTGGTCATGTATGGATGTGAGAGTTGGACTGTGAAGAAAGCTGAGCACCGAAGAATTGATGCTTCTGAACTGTGGTGTTGGAGAAGACTCTTGAGAGTCCCTTGGACTGCAAGGAGATCCAACCAGTCCATTCTGAAGGAGATCAGCCCTGGAATTTCTTTGGAAGGACTGATGCTGAAGCTGACACTCCAGTACTTTGGCCACCTCATGCGAAGAGTTGACTCATTGGAAAAGACTCTGATGCTGGGAGGGATTGGGGGCAGGAGGAGAAGAGGACGACAGAGGCTGAGATGGCTGGATGACATCACCGACTCGACGGACATGAGTTTGGTTAAACTCTGGGAGTTGGTGATGGACAGGCAGCTGGCATGCCTCGATTAATGGGGTCGCAAAGAATCGGACACGACTGAGTGACTGAACTGAACTGAACTGAACTGATTGAATCCAGTACAAGGCCTTTTGCAGCCAGTTTTGGTGTCCTGAAGGAAGCCAGCCTGAGAATGAAGTCAACATCAACACACGAAGCCATACAGAGTCAAGGTGATCTCAAAGTAAATGACATCATTAACCTCTGGATATAACTCTGCCTAAAGTTTATTTTACTTTGTATATTTAATGTACTTAAGCTAGAAAGTTTCTATTTTTATTTAAGTCACTCTGTTGAATTCTTGTTTCAAGAGTTTCAAAAAGACTTCTGAGAACTTGATGTGAATTTTGTTGAGCGAAGGAAAAAGGTCTTGCCACATAACAGGGGATGGCAGGAGGGGAAAATATCATGAGGATAAAATAACAGGAGGTTGGAATCAAGGTTTGGCTAGAACAGAATATTTATTAGAAGGGCTGCTGCTATTGCTGCTAAGTCGCTTCAGTCGTGTCCAACTCTGTGCGACCTCATGGATGGCAGCCCATCAGGCTCCCCCGTCCCTGGGATTCTCCAGGCAAGAACACTGGAGTGGGTTGCCATTTCCTTCTCCAGTGCATGAAAGTGAAAAGTGAAAGTGAAGTCACTCAGTCGTGTCCGACTCTTAGCGACCTCACGGACTTCAGCCTACCAGGCTCCTCCGTCCATGGGATTTTCCAGGCAAGAGTACTGGAGTGGGGTGCCATTGCCTTCTCCATTAGAAGAGCAGAGGGGCATAAAGTTGTACAGACGGGTTAAGTGTAAGTTTTGAGGGGTCTGGAAATGTCAAACTAAATAATTTCAACCTTCTTCTATAGGCACATGGTATATTAGATGGTTTCTGAACAGGGAAGTTGAATCAATTAATATGATATTTTAGGTTAATTAACAGTGAAGTGCAAATTGTATCGGAAGCAGAGAGAAATCAGATCAGAAATGACTGCCCTGATGTTTCCCAATGCAATCAAGATGGGGCAGCCCTCGCTGCTCATTTCGGGGCTGGAACTCATTCCATCCCACTTACCTAACCTCGCCTTCTTCCTGTTCCTAGAACAGACCAGACTCATTCTACTCACAGGCTTTTACACTGGCTGTGTATGTGTGCTCAGTAGTCGGACTCTGCAGATGCTTTTTTTTTTTGGCTGATTATTGCACGGCTGGCTCCTTCTTATCATTCAATCCTCAGCTCAGCTGTTGCCTCTTGAGAAGACTTCCCTGACCAGTCAATCTAGAATAGCCTCCTGTCTGTTCCTCTGCTTTTTTTTTTTAAACTATAATTGCTTTACAATGTTGTGTTAGTTTCTGCTGTACAGCAGTGTAAATCAGCTAATATGTATACATATATCCCTTCCCTCTTGGACCTTCCTCCCACCTCACTCCCATCCTACACCTCTAGGTCATCATAGACTTTTATTTTGGTTCCAGTACTGAGCACCATTTGCTAGATATCTCTTTTACTTACTTATTTTTGTAACCCCTTCACTCACTGTCCTAACTACAAAGTCAGCATCATAAGAGTAATGACCTTGTTGGGTTTCCACTATCATCTCTCCGGTATCCTATAGGAGCTCAAATAAATACATGTGGTATAAATGATTATTAAATTTGGTTTTGAAGTTTTAAAATTGCTAAAACATTGAATCAATAGTTTAATTTTTAGATGAGCACAATTAAATAATTAAAATTAAATAATTAATCAGGAGAGAAACTATTTCCAGAGTTAATTTTGCTCAAAAGGCAGGCAGAAGTAGAACTGAAATACGTATTTTTCTCAGTGTTCTGAAAAGACAAGGATAATTTTCAAAACAACACTCTTGTCTCCTAAGGCTGTTTCCACCAGAAACACCCTGGGCATAAAGAAAAGCTCTAGGGAACTACAAAGGAATATATTTAAGCTTTTCTGTTTCCATTTTCCCTAGTGGTAGTTTCATTTCAAGGCCAGCAGTCTATAACAAGCGCTAGGCTTCTAGAGCAATTTACATCTCTTGAATGATTCAGAATCAGACTCCTTTGTCATAACCAGAGCTGGGCCCCTGATGTGTTCCCTAGTAAGTGGAAACCTCTGTGTTTGTTACTTCCCCTTAGTGCCTTTGACCTCAGCATGAAACTCTCACACTATTTTTTTTTAAATTTTATTTATTTTAATTGGAGGCTAATTACTTTACAATATTGTGTTGGTTTTGCCATACACTGACATGAATCCGCCATGGGTGTACATGTGTTCCCCATCCTGAACCCCCCTCCCACCACCCTCCCCATCCCATCCCTCTGGGTCATCCCAGTGCACCTGAGCACCCTGTATAATGATTATCTTTTTATTAAAATATGCCACAGTGCATTTACCAGATCAATATGAGAAATCTCTGTCTCATAGAACATAGACTGAGCAAGCCTCAGCAAAGTAATGAAGGAGCAGAGAACTTTCTAAGCCAGCCTTTTCCATGACTCTCCTGGGGTGCTATTATTTAAAATATACTCCTGTGGCTTTTCCTGAGATTATAATGAATGAGCTTGTGTATATTACCGATCTGCTACTTTTGACTGAAATAACCAGTGAATTATTTGAAGTGGCCTATCGAGACCGTATGAAAATAGATCAGTGTCAGCTTGAAGGAACTGGCAAAGGTGGGTAGATTGGCCACTA
The DNA here is from genome assembly GCF_000754665.1 of Bison bison bison. Classification (NCBI taxonomy): domain Eukaryota; kingdom Metazoa; phylum Chordata; class Mammalia; order Artiodactyla; family Bovidae; genus Bison; species Bison bison. Next base: position 5,603,689 of record NW_011494735.1, on the reverse strand, counting down.
AATTCAAATTTCAAATATAGTAACGGCTCAAAAGGGATACACATCTTAATTTACTGTCAACCAAGCCTGGGAATGAGACTCAAAGGTCCTTCAAATATATTTAACTTACTAAAATTTCTGTAGTGAGTTCCCAGGTGGTACAGTGGCAAAGAATCCACCTGCTACCGCAGGAGACGGGGATTCAATCTCTGGATCTGGAAGATCCCCTGGAGAAGGAAATGGCAACTCACTCGTTTCTTGCCTGGGAAATCCCGTGGACACAGGAGCCTGGCAGGCTATAGTCCACAGTTGCAAAAGAGTCGGACAGCATTCAGCAACTGAACAACAATAACTATTGAAAATCACTGGAGTCTTGACTGGAATTTGGAAATCTTTGTCACCCAGAAATGTTTGTTTTCCTCCTTCTTCCTCCTCCTTCCATTCCCCTCCTCCTACCTTCTCCTTCTTAATAGTTTTATTACTTATAACGGCATTTAATCAGGAATGTCCTTGGAACAAGCACCCTTTTAAAGAAGGTCTCTTTTTAAAGTAAAGCCTCAAGGAAATTAATGGAGTTAGAGGATAGTAATTTTTATAGCTATTTGCATAGTTTAAAATGCTTGCACAGCACCGTGTGTTTCCAAAGTAAGTAATCTTTGAAAAGATATAGTTCTTGCATAAATAATTTGTACAAGTTGTAATGAACCACTTTTTAATTAACTGAAATGCACACTGGCAGAGTTAATGTACCACAAACTAAATATGTGCAAGTGTGATAGAAGGTATACCTGAAAATAGAATTATCTTAATAAAATGTGTACATTTAATTGACTGGTCATATGAGGAAGATATTCATTTATTTCCATGATGGTGCCTCTCAAAACAGTTTTGGACTGTCTCTTCAGAATTAGCTTAAGGATTTACAGCACATTCTTTTTGAATATTGTTAGTAGTGGTAGATTTTCTTCTACTAAAGACTGATTTGAATTTTGGAAATATTTGGAAGTGTTTTTAAACATTAAAAAATTTTTTATTGGAATGTAATTGCTTTACAATGCTGAATTAGTTTCTGCTGTATAGTGAAGCGAAGCAGCTGTATGCATGCATGTATCCTCCCTCTTGGGCATTTCTCCCACCCCATCCCCATCCCAGACATGCAGGTCACCACAGAACACCAAGCTGAACTTCTTATGGTTTGCAGCAGCTTCCCATTATCTATTTTAACATGGTAGTGTAGAAGGGACAAACTGAAAGTTATTTGTTTTAAAATTAGTGTTACAAAGTGCAAGATCAACCAGTGTTATAATCTTCGATGAAATAAAACAGAAAGATGAGATTCTAAAGCAGTTTGATTTTCTTGTGTGGCTCAGAGTGTTTGGGAAGTCACATTTTGCAGTGCAATAAATATTCCTGTTTCCTATTTGGATGCTGTCTAGTTTACTTCTACTGTTTAGAGGAAAATGATTCAGATTCCTAATAATCACTCAACTTCATAGCTCTCTTGGGGTCAAGGAACCCCTTCCACCACTGCAGGACACAGAGGAGGGCATGTACAGGGATTCTGGGTGTATTTTAAAGGCATCTCATCTCCCATCTCTGCAGACACCATTTCATTGCAACAGCAAGTTAATGGAAGAATACAAAATAAGATAGAAACAAAACTGTTAGCACCAGGTCACGGAGATAAAAATCTGCCCTTTGTGTATGTATCTCTGAGTTCTCTACAATGAACACAGACAAATTTATAGGGAGCCAAGACAGTTCATTTGGTGAAACAAAGAAGTGGTGGGAAATTTATGGACTTCAAACACAAAAATAAAGATAGGACTGTACTTGAATGAGGATAGGGACACCCTCATTAATCCTGGTTTCATCAGCACCATTGATTCATTAATTCAAACATATTTTGGATGTCTTCAGGTGTCAGGTACTGTTCTACAGGCTGTGGCTTTAGTAGCAAACACACTATTCCTTGTCTTCATGATACCAGCTTCATGAGGACAAGGAACAGTGTGTTTGCTGGTATCCTGGTGGCAAGAACAGATTTATCTATCATCTGTCCATTCTATTCTATCTGGATATGTGTGTGTATAATAAGTTTAAGTAGTTATAGAAGCTACAAGGAAAAGTTCAGTGGAGTATGAAAAAGAAGGTGATGGAGACATTTTAGAGAGGGTCTGAAGAAGGCTTCTCTGGGTGGGGAATGGGGAGGTATTTGAGGTGAAATCTGTTCACGTCACAAAAACAGAAAACCTAAGGCTAGATGCGCTGTGCTTAGTCATGTCTGACTCCAATGGCCTCTGCAAAATTCTTTGACCTCAGTCACTCTTGGAATTTTTTCTCTTGGTACCTTTCTCCTGAGGCTGCCAAACCTTGCTCAGCTCCCTTCCCCAAGCACTCTCCTTCCTTCTCTGGTTTCCTCCAAGCCCTGATTATTTCTTCTGCAGGGAGTTTATCATTTTTGCTGTTTCTTCACATTATTCCAACCCTTATCCTCAGCCTCACCCCCTAGCAGCTTGGGATATTATTTTCCATGATAATTCTGTCTCTTAGTATAACTCTGGTGCCAGCTGTCACAATTATTTTTTACTTTATCACCCTTTGGAGAATTATCTCATTTAATTGTCACAATAACAGCTCTATGGAATACATCCTATTGCCTCCATTACAGTTGAAGGAAATGAGAATGAATAGAAGTTTTAAGTAATTTACTAAGGACAAACATCAAATGATAATGTTAAGACTTGAACCTGGGTTTGCAATATGAATAATGTCATGTACACATATATCATATTTGGGCTCTGGAATTAATATACCTGAGCTCAAATACATGGCTGGTCCTGGCATTACTTAGGTATGTGAGCTTGGACAAACTTCTTAACCCTCTGAGCCTCAGTTTCTACATCTGCAAAATGGGAGTAATATCAGAACTGATCCCATGCTGTGGTTGAGAGGATTAAATAAGGCCATGCACGTGAGCTGCTGTATCCAGTAACCTTGATGACACAGCACCTTATACGTGTAATGTGGACAACCTTAGCTAGAAGCTCTGTGCAATAAAGTGAAAAACATTGCTCATATCAGCAATAATATATTGCTGGGAGGGAATGGACTGGCCTCTCTCCAAATCCTCCACTCCTCACATGGGCTGCAGCATCATGATGCTGCTTAGTGAGGACATCCCATCCCATGACTCTCAAGACACAGACGAAATGACACCTGGGAATAAAAAAATCCCATTGAAAAGCAAATGTGTTTTCATACTTAGGGACTGAGGTCACCAGGATACAAAATAAAATCTCAGCTGTTTTGGCAGCAAATCCTTACTTTATATTTTCACGGGCAAGCTTCAGTAATGCTGCAATCTTCACAGTATTTATTAATATGTAGGATAGATGAGAAATTCATATACACTTAATCCTTCTTGCATGAAAAACTCAATAAATAACTGCATCATAGGATTATTACACATTTTACTTCTTGATATAATATACTATACTAGAAACAACTGTTTTAAAAGCTTTATTTCTTATGAAATGAGACATTCTTGGGAAATGGTTTGAGAGTAGAGAAGTGAGACTTGAGAGTTGGGGAATTATTTAACAAATTCAGATTTACCCAGAACAACTGGGTTTAAATACAATTACCAAAAAGTTGCAGCTTTTTATATTAATGGATAAAGAAGGCAGATAATCCCAAGATTATTTACAAGCCCAAACTGAACAATTACTTAAAATGAAGATATAGCAGAAATGTCTGATGAATGTCTCTTTTCTGTGTCTGCTGTCCCAGCCATGGAGAGGGTGCCAATGAACGGTAAAGAGAAGGAAAGTGAGAGAGACTGGTGACTTCATCTTGACCACCGCTGGGGTCATATTGTTAATTTAGTACATGGGAAAGCTTATGGTGAAAAAGTGCTTTATAAAGCAGGAGGAATTAGTTGTTACTGTTACTATTATTTGTATTATAATACCTTGAGTGGTTCTCTATTTCTGAGAGCAGATTAAAAATAAGCAAGCTTAAACTCTAGGGGGTAAAAATTAGAAGAAAACTCAGCAAGGATTTTTTCAAAATATTAAATAATATTGTTTAAACAACATGAGTTAATGGCAGCCACAGAGACATACTCTTTGACAATCTGAAAATTCTGAGTCTCTCTGGGATGGTTTTATTGCTGGCCTTGCTGAGGGAGGCGGCGGGGCGGTGGGGGGGTGGCAACTTTAAGTGTGTGATGACCTTGGCATGTTTAAAATCATCCAGCTCACTCAGAATCAAGATATACACCTAGCATGTTAATAGGAAATGAAGCATCATTTAATCGGTGGGTCAGTGGTAAAGAATCTGCCTGCCAATGCAGGAGACTTGTGTTCAATCCCTGGGTTGGGAAGATCCCCGGGGGGGAAGGAAATGGCAACCCACTCCAGCATTCTTGCCTGGAGAATTCCATGGACAGAGCCTGGCGGGCTACAGTCCATGGGGTGGCGAAAGAGTTCGCCATGACTAACTAACAACAAGAAATAGAAAGATAGTTTATTTTGAAAGAATTTTTAGAACTGTGAATCACCAGACTAAGGATGATGCTCAGAAGACCCTCTGAGGCTGTCAGTGGTACCCTGTGATCAGGTGAGATGATGAAAACCTGGAGATATTGGAAAGTCCTGGCTCCTCCCACACAGAGAAGCAGATCTACAGTGAACATGGACCATATACTGCAACAAAACAGTATCAGTCACCATCCCTCAGATCTGCACATCTTCTTCCAAAACTTGTATTGTTTCATTAAGTCAAAAAGTGTTTTTAGCAGTGACTATATGCAAGACTGTATGGATGTGAGAGTTGGACTAAACAGAAAACTGAGCGCAGGAGAATTGATGCTTTTGAACTGTGGTGTTGGAGAAGACTCTTGAGAGTCCCTTGGACTGCAAGAAGATCCAACCAGTCCATCCTAAAGGAAATCAACCCCAAATATTCATTGGAAGGACTGATGCTGAAGCTAAAACTCCAATACTTTGGCCACCTGATGCAAAGAACTGACTCATTTGAAAAGACCCTGATGCTGGGAAAGTTTGAAGGGAAGAGGAGAAGGGGACGACAGAGTATGAGATGGTTGGATGGCATCACTGACTCCACAGACATGAGTTTGAGTAAGCTCCAGGAGTTGGTGATGGTTAGGGAAGCCTAGCATGCTGCAGTCCATGGGGTAGCTGAACTGACTGATATGCAAGACTGAGTTAGGGGGTCTTCTCTGGTGGTCCAGTGGATAAGAATCTGCCTTGCAACGCTGGGGACACAAGTTCAATCCCTGATCGGGGAACTGAGATCCCACACGCCACAAAGCAACTAAGCCTGCATGCCACAGCTAGAGAATCTGTGAGCTGCAACAAAGGATCTGGCATGACACAATGAAAATCCCATGTGCTGCAATTAAGACCTGAGTAGCCAAATAAATATTTTTTAAAAAGACTGAATTAGGAACTAAGGAAAAAGTTATGAAACGCTTTATTCAAGAGCTTAGAGTCTAGCCCAGGGTTTCTCACCTTCACACTTTTGAGGTTTCTTTGTTGTGGGGGTTGTTCTGTGCTTTGTAAGATGTTTGTTCCACGGGGTTGCAAAGAGTCAGGCACAACTGAGCACACACAGCAGCAGCAGCCCTGGCCTCCACCCATTATAGACGCCAGTACTAACCACCCCCACCGCTCCATTCTAATTGTGACCATCAAAAACATCTGCTATTTTTCCATTGCCCTGAGCAATGTCACCTGGGGTCAAAATCACCTCTGCTTGAGAAGCACTAGTCTAGTACAAATGATAAAACATGTGCCAATGATGGATAAGAAAATACAGATAAGCGCTATGGACATTTACAGCAAGTAAGAATTTCTTTTGGTTGAAGACTTCCTGGCAAAGAAAGCATTTACAAGGAAATCTTGAAGAATTCCTAGGCTCCTTTTTAAATTTATTTTTTAATTGGTATAATTGCTTTATGGTGTTGTGCTGGTCTCTTCTGTACACAGTGAATCAGCTATATGTATGCATGTATCCCCACCCTCTTGAGCCTCCCTTCCCCCACCCCCCAGGTCAGAGCTGAGCTCCCTTTGCTGCACGGCTGCTTCCCACTAGCCGTCTGTCTACACACGGTAGTGTATATATGTCAGTGCTGCTCTCTCAATTCCTAGACTTTACAACAGAGTGAAGCAAAGGGCAGCCCACGTTGAGGGAACAGCAGATTGTAAGGAATGGAGGCACGGAGTAGTTAACTTTACAGAAATTCATGTCAGAGGGGTATTGGGGCAGTTCTGGAAGGTTACTTACTTCTGATTAACGAGGGTTGTTCTTGGCTTCAGTTCTGGTGAAGCACATTCCTCTAGGGATACACTGAGGGTCAGATGTGTTGGCATTGGGAGGACACTGAGAGCTGGACAGTGGGGTTGGCCTGGGTAGTGGGTTATTAAGAGAGTCAAGGAGAGAGTGAATGGCAGGATTAGGAGAATACAGACTTTGCAAAAATTTAAATGGGAAACTTTAAAGTTTAGTTTCAAAAAGAAAGAGGAATCAAATATGACCTGGCTGTTTGGAGCTTGGTGGTATTATTAATAGAAATGGAAAGTGTTGGAGAAAAGCAGAGTTAAGATTGTGTGTTAGTCCCTCAGTTCAGTTCAGTTCAGTTCAGTCGCTCAGTCATGTTGGACTCCTTATGACCCCATGAATCGCAGCACGCCAGGCCTCCCTGTCCATCACCAACTCCCGGAGTTCACTCAGACTCACGTCCATCGAGTCAGTGATGCCATCCAGCCATCTCATCCTCTTCATCCCCTTCTCCTCCTGCCCCCAATCCCTCCCAGCATCAGAGTCTTTTCCAATGAGTCAACTCTTCGCATGAGGTGGCCAAAGTACTGGAGTTTCAGCTTTAGCATCATTCCTTCCAAAGAAATCCCAGGACTGATCTCCTTCAGAATGGACTGGTTGGATCTCCTTGCAGTCCAAGGGACTCTCAAGAGTCTTCTCCAACACCACAGTTCAAAAGCATCAATTCTTCGGTGCTCAGCTTTCTTCACATTCCAACTCTCACATCCATACATGACCACAGGAAAAACCAAAGCCTTGACTAGATGGACCTTTGTTGGCAAAGTAATGTCTCTGCTTTTGAATATGCTATCTAGGTTGGTCATAACTTTCCTTTGTAAGCATCTTTTAATTTCATGGCTGCAGTCACCATCTGCAGTGATTTTGGAGCCCAAAAAAATAAAGTCTGACACTGTTTCCACTGTTTCCCCATCTATTT